>NC_134889.1:33055867-33080867 GCF_041734735.1 Babylonia areolata
TTGAGAGTCATAATCCTTCACAAAAGACTAAGCTGTAAATGATTTCCCATTGACTGGAGAAACCATTGATAATACAGCTCTCACTTTGCTGTTGGCTCAAATGTAAACTTACGTCAATCTGTGATATAAGCCGAGTGGCACACACTGGCGAAAAAGCGTGGCTGGGGAACGACCACCCTGTGTCTCACAATGCGCAAGAAAGCGTAGGGCTGTGAGAAAGCGTAGGGCTGTGTGAAAGCGTAGGGCTGTGAGAAAGCGTAGGGCTGTGTGAAAGCGTAGGGCTGTGAGAAAGCGTAGGGCTGTGAGAAAGCGTAGGGCTGTGTGAAAGCGTAGGGCTGTGAGAAAGCGTAGGGCTGTGAGAAAGCGTAGGGCTGTGTGAAAGCGTGGGTTAACCGGGGGCTCAGTGGGTGATGCCCTGCAAGGACCGAACCAGGCATGACCCAAACCTCGCACATAATGACTCAGCAGCTTCTTCTTCTTCTTCTTCTGAGTTCGTGGGCTGCAACTCCCACCTTCACTCGCATGCACACGAGTGGGCTTTCACGTGTATGACCGTTTTTACCCCGCCATGTAGGCAGCCATACTCCGTTTTCGGGGGTGTGCATGCTGGGTATGTTCTTGTTTCCATAACCCACCGAACGCTGACATGGATTACAGGATCTTTAACGTGCGTATTTGATCTTCTGCTTGCATATACACACGAAGGGGGTTCAGGCACTAGCAGGCCTGCACATATGTTGACCTGGGAGATCGTAAAAATCTCCACCCTTCACCCACCAGACGCCGTCACCGTGATTCGAACCCGGGACTCTCAGATTGACAGTCCAACGCTTTAACCACTCGGCTATTGCTCCCGTCTAGACTCAGCAGCAATGCATGGTTGCCTCTGGCGAGTGGCCTTCTGGCGATCAAACATTGATAGCTCTCCAGAGACTGCTCATGCTTGGAACTGTTGCACAACATAGTTGGCCGAGACATAGGAAGAGACAAAGAGGGAAGGGCACTTGCAACGTCATGCTGATTATCTAAAAGCCTAACCAAAGGTCCTGTGGTTGGATTCATGTGGTTTGTGTGTGAGAGATATCGCAGCTGTATGTATGATAGTCAGTCGTGTCCAACCATGACCACCGGAACAGCAGAGGAGGCAACTGTTGTCCTAAATATTTGGGCTAGAATTTGACTATAGTGGAGAGTGTCTTGCCGAAATTACATTCCCCACTCTCTCGGCCAAAATGGTTCCTAAAGGCCCACGGCTGCAGCACTAAGAGGCAGTGCAATCTCTCCTCCAAGTTTGAGTCATAGTTCTTCACAAAAGGCTGTGCTGTGAATGACTTCCCATTGCTATGGAGAAACCATTGATCATACAGCTGTCACTTTGCTGTTGGCCCAGCTGTAAACTTATGTCAGTCTGTGATATAAGCTGAGGGTCTGTATATTTGTATTTGTATTTGCATTTCTTTTTATCACAACAGATTTATCTGTGTGAAATTCGGGCTGCTCTCCCCAGGGAGAGTGCATCGCTACACTGAGAACGCCACCCATTTTTGAGGTATTCTTTCCTGCGTGCAGTTATATTTGTTTTCTATAGAATTTTGCCAGGAACAACACTTTTGTTGCCGTGGGTTCCTTTACGTGCGCTAAGTGCATGCTGCACACGGGAACTCGGTTTATCGTCTCATCCGAATGACTAGCGTCCAGACTACCACTCAAGGTCTAGTGGAGGGGGGGGGGGGGATATCGGCGGCTGAACTGTGATTCGAACCAGCGCGCTTAGATTCTCTCGCTTCCTAGGCGGACGCGTTACCTCTAGGCCAACACTCCAATGTTAAAGTGTCAAATGTATAAGGTACTGTGTATGTAAGTCCAGTTTGAATACCTTCCAATCAAAATCCCGAGCATGGTGAATAAGGCTTCTCTGCTCTCCGATAAAAAAGAACATCAGGGGTGGGGGGGGGGGGGCGGGGGGAAGGGTCAAAACGGGCACCCCTGTTCATCGTGTCTGAATGTTCTTCCCGGTGGGTAGGTTCAGGCACGTGCCCAAACTCCCCCCTCCCCCCGTCGGATAGCCGCATGTCTGTATTTACCTCATGGGGAGTTTTGGGACCGTGCCCAAAATGACTTCACGGCGAGGGTGGTTTTTTTTTTTTTTTTTTTTTTTTTTTAACGGGAGAGGGGGGGGGGGGGCGTAGGGGGGGGGGATTCTGCCCCCCGCCCCCCCCCTCGAATTCGGTTGCAGTGTGTTTGGAATGGTGTGTTCCGTCGTTTCGGACAAATTGAGAACTTGGAGGGGTGGAGTTATTTTGGACCATAGTGGGATACGGAGAGGGGGGGGGGGGGGGCGTATGGGGGGAGGGGTCGGTCTGGATTTACTCCCCGAGGGATGCGTTTGGGCACGTGCCCATAATCAGTGTTTGGTGTTTGCCCCCCCCCGCCCCCCCCCCCCCCCCACCCCCCCCCCCTCCTCCCCACCCTCCCACAGTGCTGTGACTGTGAGGTGTACACTTGTTCACTGAAGTTGTCATCGTCTTGCAGCGGTGAGCAGTTGTTTTCCGACGACAGCTTCAGAAACAGGTTGTGCAATCAGGATTATGAGCCTTTCGGGTCTCTATTTTTCATTCTTACTGTTCTTTATTTATTCTCTTTTTTTCATTTATTTATTTATTTATTTATTTACAGTGTATTTACATTGTAGTAGTCTTCAGTTTAACGTCTTCCACTTTAAGTGATATTAGACGGGTACATTTACATTGTGCATACTGCATTGTTTTGGTGTTTGCATGTGTGTGGGTGGAAAAGGGGTGAGGGGGTTGGTTGATTGGTTACTCGTGTGTGTGTCTACCTGTGTGTGTGTGTATATGTGTGTATACGTTGGTTAGTCGTTCATGTGTGTGCAAGCGCGTGAATGCGCACGTGTGTGTGTGTGTGTGTGTGTGTGTGTGTGTGTGTGTGTGTGTGTGTACACGCGCGTGCATGTGGTTGTGTGTGTGTATGTCCTTTTCACTCACTGAGGTTTTTCGCCAGAAGTGGATGCCTGTCAACGTGTCATATCAAGATCAAGGTGAAGACCTGCATGAACTTTGTGACTCTGAAGACAAAGAAATGATGTTCTGTCAACGTGTCATATCAAGATCAAGGTGAAGACCTGCATGAACTTTGTGACTCTGAAGACAAAGAAGTGATGTTCTGTCAGGCCTTTGTCGCTTCTCCTGCTTGTGCAACAAACAGAAAATATGGGTCTACTTATAGCTGGGGATTCCCCCTGCGATGTATAGAAAATATGGCCTGTCCTACCACCGAACATTAAGAGCAGTAGGTTCATGGGGAAAAGACCCATGATCTGGTCACCATTGAGTGACATGAGTCCTCTACCTAGCTGCTGCATAAATGCGAGCTTGGCAGTGAATGGGTTAATTCGGGATCTTCAAGCAGCACTTCTAAAGGGTTAATTCGGGATCTTCAAGCAGCACTTCTAAAGGGTTAATTCGGGATCTTCAAGCAGCACTTCTAAAGGGTTAATTCGGGATCTTCAAGTAGCACTTCTAAATCTGCTATAGATATTTTCCAAAAAGATTTTGAAGTGACTGGTGCGTCTCCGCATCATCGCAACAATAACAACTGAACTCCATGATGTCAAACTGTATGATGACACGGGAATCCATACAAAATGTACAGTGCTTCGTTTTCTTAACTCACTCAGTACAGCCAGTCCTCTCTTCTCCTCTACACAGACCCCTCGGATGTCCTGTAGGTGTCTGAATGACCCAACCTTTAGCTTCCGTCGTCAAAATTGTGGTATTCTTTGTCAACATTCACCTCTTCAGTATAAGAGCCTTCCGCTTGCAATATGTTGATGATGATAATTGGGGTGAAACGCTGTTAACGTCGTCTCTTTCGCCGTTCGTATGGAGAGAGTTAAAGATCCTAAGAAAGGTAGGACATGAACGTTATATCCGTTTCGCTTTCTTCAGTCGGTTTGGATTCTATTTTCATTCTGTTTCATCCTGACTTCGTGTCGAGGGTTCGATGTCAAAATAATCTTGTAAAAAAAAAAAAAAAAAAATGTGTCCTGTTTCTTGATTTTCTTTCTATGGTTTCCTTTTACTCTGTTGCTGTCTTCCCATTTCTTTGAATTGGATGAAATGAATTTTCCTTCAAGAATTTTTAGATTAATTTATTTTAACCCATTAGGATTGGTGTTAACAGTTTTCTTCTTCTTTTTTTTTTTTCTTTTTTTTCAAGTGGGGGAGAGGGGATACAGAATCGTTTATGAACACAATAACGTGAAAATATGTATCTCTCAGCTGACTGCATTGTCATCCTTTTAAACCTATTACGTGTTCCCAAAAGTAATGCACCTTATACACAATACGATGCTACAGCACCCACATGTTATTCATCCCATCCTCTTAAACCTATTAACGTGTTCCCAAAAGTAATGCACCTTATACACAATACGATGCTACAGAATCCACATGTTATTCATCCCATCTGCTGTTCTTGCTGTTTTATTTGTAAACCAAAACAATGATAAAAAACTCCTTGACATTCGAAACAAAGCTCTTAAAGACTGCTTCCACAGTCATAACACACACCAGTTGTGTCAGTTCTGAGCCGTGACGATCTCTATGCCCTGACGAAGCTGGGAGTGTCGTCTCATGGTCAGCCTGTCACGTACGCCGTAACAGAGCCTCTGTCGGTTATGAGACAACAGAGCATCTGTCGGTTCGATGACATCTGACCGTCTTGAGCTACCGGGCCACGTGGAGAGCTGTGGACTAGAGATCTTGGCTGTTATCTGTCAGACTCGGTGTATGTCTGTTAGGCAATTTTTACGGGCCAAAAGTTCCGTTTGAACTGCTTCTCGTGACTGTTACCCTTTATACAGACACACAAGGGAAGAGTTCTGGATCAGCAAACTCAGGCCGTTCTATCCTCAAGGCCTCAACACTCTCTAATTCTCAGGACAGGTCAGGAAGGGAGAGAGAGGGAGAAACGGCAGGGGGTAGGAAAAAAAAAGAAAAAGAAAGGGGAGGGTGGGGGAGAGAGATAAAAGGGGAGGGGGGATTTGCAGGAAGGCGAACTGGAGTGTCTGAATTTGACGTCATTGTAGAAACACGTCATCGTAGTGATGACGTGTTTCTATAAAACGTCACTTTCAGTCACAAGCATTGAAGAAGGCAAGCGCTGAAATATTTGCTGTCGTACAGTTGTTTTTGGTTTTCTTTTTTTTTTTTTTTTTTTAATCAGATATATATATATATATATATATATATATATATATATATATATATATATATATATATATATATGATATTTCTTCGGGCCTTGACACTTGTTTTATCCTCTCACTTAACTACTTTATATATATATATATATATATATATATATATATATATATATTTGGGGAAAAAACAGGCACAGATTTCCCCTTCAACCACCTCTCCCGACATTTATCCCTTTTTCTTTTCTTTTTTTTTCGGGGTGGGGGTGGGGGGTGGTTAGGGGGGTAGAGAAGGTGTTCGGGGTGATGGTGGTGGTGGTTTGGATACAAATGAAATCAATGCCATGCCTTTCTTTTATATTGTTTCTTTTTATTTTGAGAAAATACAAAATTTTCTCGTCTACACATTGTATTGCTAATCCTTTGTTATTATTGTGTAATGGATGTAAAGCTGTCTGGGAATTTTTTTTTTTTTTTTTTTTTTTTTTTTAAGATCATTTTATTGCCCATATTTCTTGGTAAACACCCACGTGTTTATCACCATCGTATTTCACATATAATATTTTTGCAGGCCTAGAGTTCCCCTTTAACACCCTCTTGACTGTTACCCTGTATATATTTTCAGAAGAAAAAAACTTGGATACAGATGAAGTCAATGTCACGCCCTTCTTTTTATTCTTTTCTTCTTCTTCTTCTTTTTTTTTTTTTTTTTTTTTTTTTTTTTAAAGAAAACAAATATTCTCGTCTTCACCCTTTTGCTTTTGTCATTATTGCCTTATTGGTGTAAAACAGTTTGGGGAATTTCTTTTATCGAAAACCATGTATTGATTTCCAATCGATCCCCCTGTCTTGACTGGTACACTTTATGTTATTTCAGAGGCCTTAGTTTCCCTTTAACACTCTCTCCTGACTACTACAATTCTTATCTTTTTGAGAAAAAAAAAATCCAAAATGATTATGTAACGTTTCTTTTCTTTTTTTCTTCTTCTTTGGTTGTAAATACACATTTTCACAGCTGTTGCTTATTTTTGTTATTATTGTCACATCTATTTATTTTTCATACATAATACATGAGTATCTTTAACTTTGAATAAATCTCTGGCTTGGCTCACTCCACAACGTCATTTCTTCATTCCGGGTGTGCGTATCCTGAACACAAATATGACACACGTGTTTAACTCACTCAGTACGGCCAGTCCTCTCTTCTCCTCTACACAGACCCCTCGGATGTCCAGTGGGTGTCTGAATGACCCAACCTTTAGCTTCCGTCGTCAGAATTGTGGTATCTTTGTCAACATTCACCTCTTCAGTATAAGAGCCTTTCGCTTGCAATATTTTGATGATGGTAATTGGGGTGAAACGCTGTTAACGTCGTCTCTTTCGCCGTTCGTATGGAGAGAGGAAGCGGCAGTATTCTAGTTGTTCTTTGTATAAAAACATAATACCCGATTTATAATGTTGTTGGTGTTCTGACTTTTCAAATGACTGCAATCAGTCAGAGCCTGGGCTACCATTCCTCTTATCACAAGGTGAAACACGACATGTTTGAGGTCAAGATGAAATACTGTCGGCATTAATGTTCTTTTCCTTGTGGCTAATTTGCACAGTTTGTCCCTGCAACAATTTAGAATGTTTTGCAAACACGTAACCCGATGCATACTGATGCATATTGTATTTTTTTGTATTTTGTATTTCTTTTCATCACAACAGATTTTCTCTGTGTGAAATTCGCGCCGCTCTCCCCAGGGAGAGCGCGTCGCTACACTACAGCGCCACCCATTTTTTGCACTTTTTCCTGCATGTAGATTTATTTGTTTTTCCTATCGAAGTGGATTTTTCTACAGAATTTTGCCAGGAACAACCCTTTTGTTGCCGTGGGTTCTTTTACGTCCGCTAGGTGCATGCTGCAGACGGGACCTCGGTTTATCGTCTCATCCTAATGACTAGCGTCCAGACCACCACTCAGGGTCTTGTGGAAGGGGAGAAAATATCGGCGGCTGAGCCGTGATTCGAACCAACGCGCTCAGATTCTCTCACTTCCTAAGCAGACGCGTTACCTCTAGGCCGTCACTCCACTGTGCACATTGTTCTTTGTTCTTTGGTCATTTCTCATTGCGCTCTCTCTCTCTCTATCTATCTATCTATCTATATGTATGCATGTATGTATATAACTATATCTCTGTCTCACTGAATTTAGGGTGAGTTACCTTTGTCATTTGGTTGAAGTATGAATGACTGTATATTTAGTGGATATTTTATACTTGGAACATGAGATACTACGAGTGACAGAGCACGATATCAACTCAAAGCTTATTGTTGCTCAGGTTCTCTCAACAAACTGTTGATTAGTCCCTAAAATGCGTCCTGTTGTGTGATTATAATAATGAAAGAAGCAATCTGTAAAATGGCAATAACGAAAAGAAACAAGCTTCATATTAGCAACCAAATATCAGCAGAACATCCAGTTTAATAAGCCTACCAGCAATAATGCAACAGACCACATCTACCCCATGTACATTCGTAAAAAGTAGTTTAACTCTTGATTGCAGAACCTTAAGATCGCTAAGGCATGAATTGTGATTGCAATTACTACTAGTTCGTGTACTCTCAAGTGGTTAACTGATTTTGATGAACAAAAGTCGTGCTGACGAGACAGAGACAGAAAGAGAGACAGAGACAGAGAGACAGAGACAGAGACAGAGAACGGCTGCAAGACATTATTACTCCTAAAACAACAACAGCATTCCAAAGTTCAAATGTATAAGGGTAACTGGCATCCTGACCTGTACGCTCAAGTCTTATCCCAGTGAGGTGACAGCCTTTCACCCACGAGCATACTCGTTGACAGCTGTCAAAGGATGAAACTCTTGATTTTTTGTCTCTCTCTCTCTCCTCCTTGTCACCCAAGTACGCAAAACACCCGGCTCTTGCACGTGCAACCTGCTGGCTAGTTGCTGTGGAGTGTGCGGGGCCTTCCCACGTGCACAAACAACAGGGCGCCCCGGGCAAGATCTCTTGGTGGTCAGTTGAGCTGAAACAGTTATACTGGTGGGTGGCCTCCTGGCGACCTAACATCGATGGTTCCCTGTGGACTGCCGACGCTGGGACTGTGACAGACGAACCCGGGTGTGGCCGTGTATGGGGGACTCGGAATGAGCGGCGTGGGAGTAACGTCACTGAAACGGTGCAGGCAGGCGGGACAGAAAAAGAAAGAAAGAAAGAAAGAAAAAGTTAAACTGAATAAATCAAGGTGCGCACAAGAAACCCGGGTGACCTCAGTAGACCTCTTGGTGCCATGGTCAGTTAAAAACTGGGTGAAATTAGAATGTCTGTACAGAAGGACTTTTTTTCCCAGGGACTCGCAGACACGAATATGATGTTATCACTGTGTCACACGAGTACCCGAGAAATGTGCCTTTATTATCGTAAGGAGTACGGGAGAAAAGTGCCCTCATTATCGTTGTCGTAAGGGTTACCCGAGAAATGTGCCTGTACTATCGTAAGGAGTATCCAAGAAATGAGCTTTTATTATCGTAAGGAGTACCCGAGAAATGTGCCTGTACTACTGTAAGGAGTGCCCGAAAAATGTGCCTGTACTACTGTAAGGAGTACCCGAGAAATGTGCCTTCAGTATCGTAAGGAGCACCCGAGAAAAGTGCCTTTATTATCGTAAGGGGTACCCGAAAAATGTGACTGTATTATTGTAAGGAGTACCCGAGAAATGAGCCTGTACTATTGTAAGGAGTACCCGAGAAATTTGCCTGTACTATTGTAAGGAGTACCCGAGAAATTAGCCTTTATTATCGTAAGGAGTACCCGAGAAAAGGGCCTTATTATTATCGTAAGGGGTACCCGAGAAATGTGCCTGTATTATTGTAAGGAGTACCCGAGAAAAGTGCCTTTATTATCGTAACGAGTATCCGAGAAAAGTGCCCTAATTATCGTAAGGAGTACCCGAGAAACGTACCTGTATTATTGTAGAGAGTACCCGAGAAAAGTGCCTGCATTATTGTAAGGAGTCATCCGAGAAAACTGCCCTTATTATCGTAAGGAGTACCCGAGAAATGTGCCTGTATTACTGTAAGGAGTACCCGAGAAAAGTGCCTTTATTATTGTAAGGAGTACCCGAGAAATGTGCCTGTATTACTGTAAGGAGTACCCGAGAAAAGTGCCTTTATTATTGTAAGGAATACCCGAGAAATGTGCCTTCATTATCGTAAGGATTCCCCGAGAAAAGTGCCTTTATTACTGTAAGGAGTACCCGAGGAATGTGCCTGTATTATTGTAAGGAGTACCCGAGAAATGTGCCGTTATTATCGTAAGGATTACCCGAGATATATGCCTGTATTATCGTACGTAGTACCCGAGAAATGTGCCTGTATTATCGTAAGGAGTAACCGAGAAATGTGCCTGTGTTGTTGTAAGGAGTACCCGAGATATGTGCCTGTTTTATTGTAAGGAGTACCCGAGAAATGTGTCTTTATTGTCGTAACGAGTACCCGAGAAAAGTGCTTTTATTATCGTAAGGAGTACCCGAGAAATGTACCTCCATCATCATAACGAGTACACGAGAAAAATGCCTTTATTATCGTAAGGAGTACCCGAGAAATGTTCCTTTATTATCGTAACGAGTACCCGAGAAAAGTGCCCTTATTATCGTAAGGAGTACCCGAGAAATGTTCCTTTATTATCGTAACGAGTACCCGAGAAAAGTGCCCTTATTATCGTAAGGAGTACCCGAGAAAAGTTCCTGTTTTATCGTAAGGAGTACTCGAGAAAAGTGCTTTCATTATCCTAAGGAGCACCCGAGAAATTTGCCTTAAAAACTGGGGGAGGACTCGCGAAATGTACCTTTATCAATGTATTGAGAACAACCCCCCCCACCCACCCACCCACCCCCCACCCCCTGAAAAAAAATGCCCACGGCGATATTCCGTGAAAAAAAGGTGAACATGAACTTAGACAAGGGAGACAAACAGACACGAAGAAACAAAAACAGACAGAGAGAGTAAGAGAAAGACAAATAAAAAAAAGAGACTCCCAGAAAGAGAGGGGGGAATCATAGATACTGGCCTTTCAATACACCAATTGAAACATAGATTGCACCAACTCAGAAGTGAACCAATACATTTAATTCTCAAGACTCACCAACACCGTTCAGTGACAGAGTTCACAACACCACCTATCCCTTGACTTGTCTTCACGTCCTTGGGGCGCCAGTGAAGACAGCGTCATCACTCTCCTCCACAACCTGTCTCTGTCCTCCACCGCCCAACAACAACAATAAACAACAAATAGCAACAACAATAATAACAACAAAGCATGGCACAACAGTCTCTGTTGAAGGTGAATATATCAGACTGGAGGCTGAGTTTCATGAATATCGACAACTGAAACGGAAACGACAAATAACAGTTCCTGGTACAGTCTACCTATGAAACACAAATATGGTGTCATAACTGAAATACGGGAAAACAGCGTATCTTACTTCGAAATTGAACAGTGTTAGGGTAGCTGTTAGATACACATGTATTGTTAAAATGTATGTACGCAGTGTGTGTGTGTGTGTGTGTGTGTGTGTGTGTGTGTGTGTGTGTGTGTGTGTGTAGTCATATTTTGGTGTGTGTATGTAACATAGATGTAATGTTTTATGTTAGTAAGCGTTTTTGTAAAGCACCTAGAGCAGATTTCTGGATAGTGTGCTATATAAGTATCCATTATTATTATTATTATTATTATTATTATTCTTGGCGTCCACAGCTACGCCCTCAGTTCAGCTCTGGGGATGAATGACGTGTCTTCTGCTCTTCGTGGCTGACATATAGTTTGAACTTTCAGGCACATGTGGTTCCAAATTTCTGGCATAGTATTGATGTTCAGGAAAGTGCTTGTGACTGCAATTTGGAACGACAGGGAAAAAACAACAACAGTGGACAGCAGTGATGGGTGACCACTTCTCTTCACTGATGGCTGTCACACGTGACACACGTGCAGCTTGCATCGTTTAGTTCAAATGTTAAGTGAATACGAAATAATTCATTGGATTTTTTTTAACTCTCTCCATACGAACGGCGAAAGAGACGACGTTAACAGCGTTTCATCCCAATTACCATCATCAAAATATGGCAAGCGGAACGCTCTTATACTGAAGAGGTGAATGTTGACAAAGAATACCACAGTTCTGACGACGGAAGCTAAAGGTTAGGTCATTCAGACACCCACTGGACATCCGAGGGGTCTGTGTAGAGGAGAAGAGAGGACTGGCCGTACTGAGTGAGTTAAGGAATTGCATCCAGTGGTTATTACGAAGCAGTAAACAGCTTGTCACCAAGTGTGCCAGCTCTTTACTCAGGTTCTGCAGGATGTGGGTGATAATCTGGATTTGAAAGCTCACAGATTCCTAGTTCCAGCCTGAGTGTGAGCATGTTTGTCTTTGTGTGTGTTCGTTCTTTTGTTTAATGTAATTTTAGACGAAAATCCATCTCCTTCCTCACTCTACCCATGCGTTAAACTATCACACTTTCCCACTCCTCTATTAGCAGAAAAAATACAAACAAAATGAAACAAACTCGTCAACCAGTAAAACTACAATGAAGAGCCATTGGGGCTCCTGTTAAACTGTGTGTGTGTGTGTGTGTGTGTGTGTGTGTGTGTGTGTGTTTGTAAGGGGTTGGGTGGTGTAAGTAAAGGAAATATGCCTTCTAATTTCTTCATAAAAAAATGAGTAAACTTCAAAGGCACCGAAACATAATGCCCTGTCAGTGACAAGACAAAATGCCTTGTCAAATTAAATCCCTCAATGTGAAACATCTGGCCAACGGATACGTCGCATTCTTCCTATCAGTTCTGGCTCGATTCACAATTGTTCACTTAGAACTGGCCGTGTTAAACCAGCACAGATACTGCTTAGTTTCCTGCCTGAACTTGCTGCCACTCAGTACGTACAGATAGAAGTTAGAGGCGCTGGTTGCAAACCACAGGAAGAGAGTGATTGTCTCCACCAGGTATATTTTGGCAAGGAACTCTTTGTCGGCAGTTTCAGTGTCCACCGTCTTTATGTAGATATCAAAAACACACGTCGGCAGACTGAATAGTAAAAATGCTGCCGATGTCAGAATCAGTGTCTTCGTCAAGGGAGAAGTTTTATTATTCACTGTGGACGTTTCCTGCTGAGCGAGACTTCTCATCTTTCGGGAAAACTGCACGGATTTGATCACGTGCCAGATGAGCACAGAGTTCCCGATAATAAGCAAAAGGAATGGAATGACCGATGCCAAGAACAAATCAATCAACGTGAAGAGAGCTACGAGGCCTTCAAACCTCTCTCGGGAGAGACATTCCCTGTAAAAGGGCCAGTAAGAGAAAGTGAAGAGAAAGTGGAGGTTCATCACACAAGCGATGATCACAATGGCGGCAATGATGATCTTCCCTCTCCTCACAGTGCACAGAACCCCGACACGATGCGGTAAGACCACTGACGTCACTCGCTGATACGTCATGGCCACCAGAAACCACGCTGACGACAGACAACACGTGTACCACATAAACCACGGGATTGTGCACAACAGATCGTACACGAAAAAAGAATGGGGCCAGGTAAACACCATGTAGATCCAAAACCACAGGACAGACGTTAGTAGGAAAAACTGGTCAGACACGGCCAGAGCAGTGAAGTACAAAGACAAACAAGCAGTGGACTGTGAAGCCCGCATCCCTCGCATCACCACCACTATCATCACATTGCCGAACGTCCCGAGGACCAGAAGAACAGGTGGAACTATCTCCCACAGAATAATATTCATGTTGATATAGAACATCGTTGAATTAGGAGCTTTCAAGCTAATGTTCTCTGTTGTTAAAACTGGTGAATTGTCATACGTGTTCAACGTCGACATCTCGTCAAACCCATTAGGGGCAGATGAAAATGATGTTTGTAAAAGGTTCATTCTTTTTTACGAGACTGTTTTGTAGTATCACTTATGATAATGATATCATCAACGGTCTCAAGTCAGCTCAAATGGTAAACAATTCCAAAATTATGATAATACTTACTAATAATGATGGCTATGAAATAACATCTCAGCCAGTTTATTGTCTTCTGGATTTTCTGTTTGTTGTTGTTGTTGCTTTCTTTCGGAGATGAATAGCGTGTGACTGCACAATCTTTCAAATCGTTTCTTTTCTTTCAGTTTCCAAATACAAATGCTTGTGTATTCTAACCTGTTTGGTTCATTTTCCAAAAGCAAAGTCCTAATTGACATTTCTTCAGCACATGCTGCTAGCTGGTTGTCAGTTTTGCATGCACAAATCGTACTGGAACTGGGGTCTAATTAACCACACGGTAATAGTTTGGTGGTTGTTATGAGATCAATTAATTAACAGCAACAAGAACATCGGGTACTTATGAACAATCTGTTGCAACCAGCATCGACTCTTGACCGTGAACAGAAATGGCGGAAGAGGGAAGATAGGGAAGGGATGGAGAAAGAAGAAGAAAAAACAAAAACGGGGTAGGTGAAAAACGGGTGGAATGTGAAGAAACGGGTGGAGGGTGAAAAAAAACCGGGTGGATGGTGAGGGGAGACAAGATTATACTGTGCACTACGTGTGATGCTAGAGACGGAAAATGTCAACTGTAAAATGTATCTCACACACACACACACACACACACACACACACACACACACACACACACACACACACACACACACTGTCTCTCTGTCTCTGTCTCTCTGTCTCTTTGTCTCTTTGTCTCTGTCTCTTTCTCTCTCTCTCTCTCTCTCTCTCTCTCTCTCTCTCTCATTTGCATGCATGTAAATACCGAACATACTACATCAACAAAATATCGGGGACACACACACACACACACACACACACACACACATGTTCACTTTTCTTCAATTAGCGGATGAAATCATTGGGCCTTTATTCATTAATTACTTGTCGATGTTGCCCCTGGTCTTGATTCATTTTGTCTAAATCGCTCTGTCATTTGTGCCATTCACTTGTCTTGATATTGCTCGCGGTGGCGCGTTCGCGAGCGCGTGCGTGTGTGTTTGTGTGTGTGTATATGTGTGTATGTGTGTGTTTGTGTGTGTGTGTGTATGTGCGTGCGTGTGTGTGTATGTGTACGTGTGTGTGTGTTTGTGTGTGTATGTGTGCGTGCATTATTGTGCGTGTGTGTGTACGTGCGCGCGCGCGTGTGTGAGTGAGTGAGTGAGTGTGTGTGTGTGTGTGCGTGTGTGTGTGTGTGTGTGTGTGTTTGTGTGTGTGCGCGTCCGTGTGTGTGTCTGTGGTTTTGTGTGTATGTGCGTGAGTGTATGTGTGTATGTGTGTGCGTGTGTGTGTGTGTGTGTTATACAGTCTGTAAACATACGTGTGATGGTTTGTGTGGCGGGCGCTGCAGAGAAACGGAGGGTGTGCTGGTGTGTATGTGTATGTGTGGATGAGAGTAGGGTGTGTGTGTGGGGGGGGGGGGAGGTTTCACATTTATGTGTGTCCGTGTGTGCGCGCACTTGTGTTCATGCGTATAAGCATGCATTGGTTTGTACATTCGTGCATAGTACATAAATTGTATTACATTGTCTTTTGTTCTTGACTTTTTTTTTTTTTTTTCTTTTTGCACGAATTTACTTGGGAATGCGCGCAAGCGGGCTCTGTGTGTGTGTGTGTGTGTGTGTGTGTGTGCGCGCGTGCGCGCGTGTGTGTGCGTGTCGGCGCGCATATATTATGTGTGCGTGTATGCGCACTTGTGTACAAACGCAATGGGGCGCGCGCTACCAATTTATTGGAATCCCAGCAATTAAATGTCTCTGTTTTTGTCTGTTTTGAACGCTCTGATAATCAGGCATCGTCCATAAGGCTTCGTCATTTCTGTCACTGCTGTCGATGTGATCAATAGAACACCGCACAGACGACAGACAACGTTTGAATGAGTTGCACTGTATTTACGTGAGAGTAAAATTAAACTCTTGATAAAAAAGGTATAAGTGTATGACAAAATAAACGGAATGAAACAGCGGAGGCGGGGACACTACATTGACAGAACTATGAAGGCGCTCACATGTTAGTTTTCAAATCAACGTACAAAACATGGTTTTACATGAAGTGTGAAAATGCTTTTGAAGGTTGAAATTCTGTGTCATCGTGCAAACTGGGATTCCGTTTTATTTTTGTTTTTGGTGTGTGATTTTTGTTGTTGTTGTTGTTGTTGGGTTTATTTTGTTTGTTTGTTTGTTTTTGTGTGTGTGTGTTTGGGGTTTGTTTTGTTTTTTTGTTTTTTGGCGGGGCTTCTCTCTCTCTCTCTCTCTCTCTCTCTCTCTCCAGCTCCCACGACGTCACAGGAAGAGTTCAATTCTCGTCAAACTCCGCACATTATTTGGCTTGGTCATCTCCTCCCCCTCCCCCTCCCCTCCCTCCATTCCCCCCTTCCCCGCACAACTCACACCTCCCTCTCCAGGCTGTTGACATGAGATGGATACAGAATGTTGTGGACCACCTTGCTAGTTCGTTGAACTTTTTGACAGACAGCATGAAGAGACATCTCCAGGAAGTTTCGTCAGGCCCAGACAACTCTGATCAAAGAAATGGACTCCGTCAAAGAATGCTGCAAAAAGTTTAAGGTGTGAAAATGACCGGCTCTAGGCGGATGTTGACTGGCTCTGTCAGAAATGTAACTTTTTACTTTTCTGTTCAAACTATCATGACATCAGGGAAAAGTATTTACCCCCCGTCATTTTTTTCTCCCGGCCATCAGCGTTTTACATGACACTTTTGATGGCCAGTGACAAACACTGTAAAGTGGTTGCATGGTATATTTTTGAGGCTTTAAAAAAGAGGCATTTGGATTTAGAGAAAGTGTATAACACTTAGCTTAACAAATCATTACAAATTAAAACGTGCTCAAGCTTAAATACCTCCTTAACCGAATAGTCATCAACAGCACTGCAGTGTATGTGTATGTCTGTACTATTGTTTGTATGTGTACTGATATGTATTCAATGTGTTGTTTACTTAATTGTGGTGTTTGTTTTTGCTGCACTTTTTTTTTCTTTTTTCTTTTTTTTTGGAATACATGACCTCGTCCCTATGACACGGGCATTAAATCATCTGAATTCTGAGTTCTCTCTCTCTCTCTCTCTCTCTCTCTCTCTCTCTCTCTCTCTCTCTCTCTCTCTCTCTCTCTCTCTCTCTCTTAATGAGACCATTGAAATATTCAGTGCTGTGCGAGAGTCGTCGTAATCTCACAGAAAGCATAGACAACGGATTAACTGAAGAACATTCTTCTGTCTCACTGGTCTTTCTCTTTCAAGAATTGTGACAATTATTTTTCCTTTGTATCCTACGTTGTTGAGCAATGCTAAAATTGATCTTTTCTTCCGTGCTGTCTGCCATACTTAGACGAAGTCTTCATTACATATTGCTCTCACGACGAGCTTACCGCACGTAAATAGCAGTGTGTGTGTGGTGTGTGTGTGTGTGTGTGTGTGTGTGTGTGTGTGTGTGTCTGTGTGTGTGTGTGTGTGTGTGTGTGTGTCTGTGTGTGTGTGTGTGTGTGTGTGCTGTTCATAATGCTGTGTAGCGCTATGAGTGATTGTTTGTTATTCCTGTCTCACACAGAATAAAGTACATGATCAGCACTCTGGTTATAAATGTATTTACAAATCTGACCCTTCCTATCTCTGTTGCTGCCTTCACCTCTACACTCCATCTCGCTCTCTACGATCGGCTTCGAATCCACTCTGTTTACGCATACCCAGATTTAAAACACCCCATTGTCGGCCGCCGTTCTTTCTCTCTCTGGAACTTGCTTTTGGAATGAACTTCCTCTTTCGATTCGTCCGGTTTCTGCACTCAGCTCTTTCAGGTCTGGCCTTAAAACCCACCTCTTCCCAAGATAGCCTCCCTTCCCTGCCTCTTCCTTGTCTTCAGTTTCTCAGGTTTAGAGTTATGCATGCGTGTGAATGACTGGTGTGAAAACGCTTCGATTGTCTCTGCATAAGATTCAGAGCTACATAAATACTAAGTATTATCACTATTATTATTATTATGCGAAGATGGTGACTGTTTCTTCCTGGTTGGTTCTTTTACTTATGATGATTGTTGCTTCTCTTTTGTAACATGTCATAATTTGTGGAGCGCCAAGAGTGATCGTTTGTTATTGGAATTTTCTTGAGAATTGTTGTTTCTTTATTATTGTATTTGATTGATTTTGTGAAACGCCGTGAGACTCTCTGTGAGAGAACAGCGCTGCAGAAAAGCGTTTCGGCGTTGTTATTATTATCATCATTATTATTATCATTACTATTATTGTTGTTGTTATTATGATTAGTAGTAGTAGAAGTAGTAGTAATAGTATTGTAGTTGTTGTTGCTGTTGTTGTTATCATTAGTAGTAGTAGTAGTAGTAGTAATAGTAGTAGTAGTGTAGTGTAGTTGTTGTTATCATTAGTAGTAGTAATAGCAGTAGTAGTAGTAGTATCATTATTATTATTATCATCATCATTATTATCATTACTATCATATGACGTAGCCACGAGTGAGAGACCTCTTGTCTTCTTTCGATGATCTACGTCACGTCTAAATAGCATTTTGACGTAATAACTAAGTCGTCGAAATGACGAAACTTTCTCAACTAAACCAAAGACCGCATCACTCAACAGTTCACACAGTTTACACGAACTATGTCCACTACCACACAACTTCTACAACTGCCTCCAGTCATGATCATGATGATGATAATGATCATCATCATCATTTGCGAACTCGTGTGTGTGTGTGTGTGTGTGTGTGTGTGTGTGTGTGTGTGTGTGTGTGTGTGCACGTGTGCTTATGTGTGTGTGCGCGCGTAAGCGCTTGCGTGTGTACTCGTGATTGTGTGTGCGACAGACAGACAGGCAGATGGAGAGACAGAGAGGGAAAGAAAGAGAAAATTCAGCGGCGGCAGCAGCTGCAGGAGAAACAGAAAACCTTCAACCTTTACTTCCCATCAGCCAAGACCTGACAACGGACCCCAGCAACAGCCATGCAAGGTTCTGGACCATCCCAAATGTATATGGTGTTGCTGGTGTCTACTGTCACGTGATCACTGCTGGTTCTATACCCCCAGTGTATGTAGTGTTGCTGATGTCGCGTAACACTGCTGGTTCTATACCTCCAGTGTATGCAGTGTTGCTGCTGTCACGTGATCACTGCTGGTTCTATACCTCCAGTGTATGTAGTGCTGCTGATGTCACGTGATCACTGCTGGTTCTATACCTCCAGTGTATGTAGTGCTGCTGATGTCGCGTGATCACTGCTGGTTCTATACATCCAGTGTATGTAGTGTTGCTGATGTCGCGTGATCACTGCTGGTTCTATGCCTCCAGTGTATGTAGTGCTGCTGATGTCACGTGATCACTGCTGGTTCTATACCTCCAGTGTATGTAGTGTTGCTGATGTCGCGTGATCACTGCTGGTTCTATACATCCAGTGTATGTAGTGTTGCTGATGTCACGTGATCACTGCTGGTTCTATACATCCAGTGTATGTAGTGTTGCTGATGTCACGTGATCACTGCTGGTTCTATACCTCCAGTGTATGTAGTGCTGCTGATGTCACGTGATCACTGCTGGTTCTATACCTCCAGTGTATGTAGTGTTGCTGATGTCGCGTGATCACTGCTGGTTCTATACATCCAGTGTATGTAGTGTTGCTGATGTCGCGTGATCACTGCTGGTTCTATACATCCAGTGTATGTAGTGTTGCTGATGTCACGTGATCACTGCTGGTTCTATACCTCCAGTGTATGTAGTGCTGCTGATGTCACGTGATCACTGCTGGTTCTATACCTCCAGTGTATGTAGTGTTGCTGATGTCGCGTAACACTGCTGGTTCTATACCTCCAGTGTATGTAGTGTTGCTGATGTCGCGTAACACTGCTGGTTCTATGCCTCCAGTGTATGTAGTGTTGCTGATGTCGCGTGATCACTGCTGGTTCTATGCCCCCAGTGTATGTAGTGTTGCTGATGTCACGTGATCACTGCTGGTTCTATACATCCAGTGTATGTAGTGTTGCTGATGTCACGTGATCACTGCTGGTTCTATACATCCAGTGTATGTAGTGTTGCTGCTGTCGCGTGATCACTGCTGGTTCTATGCCCCCAGTGTATGTAGTGTTGCTGATGTCACGTGATCACTGCTGGTTCTATACCTCCAGTGTATGTAGTGTTGCTGATGTCGCGTGATCACTGCTGGTTCTATACATCCAGTGTATGTAGTGTTGCTGATGTCGCGTGATCACTGCTGGTTCTATGCCCCCAGGTTATGTAGTGTTGCTGATGTCGCGTAAACACTACTGGTTCTATACCCAGTATAGGTGTTGCTGGTGTCTGCTGTCACGTGATCACTGCGAACTGTCAGCTTCACACGCAACTCTGAAAACAAACGTTTCTCGCTGAGCAGTCTAGTTGTTTCACCTTCACCTTCACCTCTCCCGTAGTCTGGGTTCAGACCGTTGGGGCACCGCTGCTGACCTGGCCACCACTCCTCTCCACTCTTCACGGTTTTCTGATTTCCTCAGGGCGTCACCGAGCGTCAAGCCTGTCCACCCCCGGATGTTGTCTTCCCATCTCTTCTTCTGCCGTCCTCTCCTTCTGCCTCCTTGTACGGTGCCTTGCAGGAACGTTTTGGCAAGACCAGATGATCGGGAGATGTGTCCATACCATCTAAGTTTGCGTTTTTTCACTATGGACAGAAGGTCTTCGTAGGGTCCAATACTTTGCTGGATTCTGTTCTTCACTTCCGTGTTAGTGATGTGGTCTCTGTAGGAGATGCCAAGTAGTCTACGAAAGCATCTCATCTCGACAGCTTGGATTCTTCTCTCGATGTCTGCAGTCAGGGTCCAAGTCTCGCAGGCGTAGAGCAATATTGATATAACCAGGGAACGCATCAGTCTGATTTTTGAGCTGAGAGCGATGTTTTTGTTGTTCCAGATGGTGTTCAGCTTGTTGAGTGCCGTTGTTGTTTGGGCAATTCTCGAGAGTACTTCTGGTTTAGATCCTTCATCTGACACGATTGCTCCCAGATATTTGAAGCTGTGGACTGTTTTAAGCTTTTCGTCGTTGACTTTGATGTCAATGCTGATGCCGTTGGTGTTGTTAGTCATCAGTTTGGTTTTCTCCGCACTGATTTGCATTCCATACGATGTGGAGGCTTTGTCTAGATGTTTGACCAGGCTTGCCAGTTCTTCTTCTTTTCCAGCCAGTCCATCAATGTCGTCGGCAAAACGTAGGTTTGTGATTGTTCTGCCGCCTATGCTGACTGTTCCTACATGCTCTTCCAGTGCGTCAGTCATTATTCTTTCTAAGAAGATGTTGAAGAGTGTTGGGGAGAGTAGGCAGCCTTGTCTCACTCCGACTGTGGTTCTGAACCAGTCCCCGATGCTATTGTTGAGGTAGACGGCGCTGGTGGCTTTGTCATAGAGGTGCTGTATCAGTCTGATCAGGTTGGCGTTGATGTTGTACAGATTCATGGTAGCCCACAAAGCTGCATGCCAGACCCTGTCAAATGCCTTCTTAAAATCAATGAAGACATGGTAGAGGTCTTGTTGGTGTTGATGGTACCTCTCACATAGCAACCTCAAGTTGAAGATTTGTTCAGTTGTGCTCCTTCCTGCTCTGAAACCTGCCTGTTCTTCAGCAATGATGTTTTCTGCTTGTGGTTTCAGTCTGTTAAGCAGGATTTTCAACATGACTTTGCTGGGATGACTAATCAGGCTGATGGTGCGGTAGTTTTGACACTGCTGGAGATTGCCCTTTTTGGGAAGGGTGATGATCAGTGATTGTGTCCACGGTGTGGGCCATTCCCCTGTTTGCCAGATCTTGTTGCAGATTTTCAGTAGCACATCTATCATAACTTCACCCCCTGCTTGGACCAGTTCTGATGGGATGTTGTCCACTCCTGCCGATTTCCCTTTTTTCAGCGATGCTATTGCTGCCTCTATTTCTTCACGGAGTATGGGGTGATTACTGTTATCAGTGGCTGGTGGGACATTCAGTATTGCTGGATCACCTGTGGTCTGTATGTTGTATAGCTCTGAGCAGTATTCTGTCCATCGCTTTAGGATGTCTTGTTCTTCTGTTAGACATTTTCCATCCTTGGTCTGGATGTTGGACATAGTTCTACCTTGCCTTGTGTTGGTAAGTTCTTTCACAACTTGGTAGGCTTTCTTGCTGTTGTTTCTTGTCAGGTTTTCCTCTATGTCCTGGCATTTTCCTTCAATCCAATTCTCCCTTGCCTTCTTCATGCTTCTCTTGATTTCGGTGTTAACTGCTTTGTACTGTTTTGCCCCTTCTTCTTCATTCTTTTTCTTTTTCAGGTCTCTACGTTTGTCACACAGCTGTAGGATGTCGTCCGTGACCCAGGGCTTCTTTTTGATGCGTTGTTTTCCAAGAGTTGTTTGGGCTGTTTCAGTCACAGCTGCGTTGAAGTCGCTTACGATTGTATCCAGGTCGGCGTCATCTGCATCGAGAGTGATGAGTGGCGCGAATTTCCCACCAATCATGGCTTGGAATGCCTCTTGTACTTCAGGATCTTTCAATTTTTCCAGGTCGAACTTCAGTCTTGAGAAGCTTTGTTTCTTTGTTTTCTTCAGTTGGAGTTTGAAGGTCATCATTACCAAGTCGTGGTCACTTGCAATGTCAGCTCCTGGGAAACTTCTTGTCTTGGCAATGTTCACGCTAGACTGGAAACGCTTCTTTACCATGATGTAGTCTATTTGGTTGTGGTGATCTCCTCCAGGGCTGTGCCATGTCCATCCTTCATTACGCAGGCACTCCTCAATCCACGCCATGTGTTTTTTTTTGGGGGGGGGGTTTGTGTGTGTTTTGTTGTTGTTGTTGTTGTAGTTGGGTTGTTTTTGTTTTTTTGTGTGTGTGTGTTTGTTTGTTGTTGTTTTTTTTGTTTTTGTTTTTTGTTTTTGTTTTTTTTGGGGGGCGGCTGTTGTTCTTTTAATTGAATTATTTGAATTTCCATTTGCTACTTCAATGCTATGTGTGTGTGTGTGTGTGTGTGTGTGTGTGTCTGTGTGTCTGTGTGTGTGTCTGTGTATAGTATGTTTTCTAGTGTGTTTTTTTGTGTTTTGTTTGTTTTTGTTTTTTCTTTGTTTGTTTGTTTGTTGTTGTTGTTTTTTGTTTTGTTTTTGTTTTTTCTTAGACTGTCGTTCAATGTTTTGTTATTGCAAAGCACTTAGAGGTTTTAGCAAGCGATTTATTGTTGTGATTATTATCATTATTATTATTTTGTTTTTGTTGTTATCATTATCATCATCATCATCTTCATCGTCTTCATCATCATCGTTGTTCTTGTTGATATCATTATCACAAAAATGAGAGAATTTCCCCGGGTACTTGCTCTTTCTGAATCCCAATTATTACCTGACGAGTCTTTTAACATGACATTGCTCCCCAGTTATAGTTTATGATTCCAAGTATGACCGAAAATACTTGTCCCGAAAACCTGCTCCTCAACTATGTTTTTTTTATGATTCCATGTATGAACGAAAATATTTGTCCCGAAAACCTGCTTCTCCCTCAGCTATGGTTTTTATGATTCCATGTATGACCGAAAATATTTGTCCCGAAAACCTGCTCTTCAGCTATGGTTTTCATGATTCCATGTATGACCGAAAATATTTGTCCCGAAAACCTGCTCTTCAGCTATGGTTTTCATGATTCCATGTATGACCGAAAAAACTTGTCCCGAAAACCTGCTCCTCAGCTATGGTTTTTATGATTCCGTGTATGACCGAAAATATTTGTCCCGAAAACCTGCTCTTCAGCTATGTTTTTTTTTATGATTCCAAGTATGACCGAAAATACTTGTCCCGAAAACCTGCTCTTCAGCTATGGTTTTTTATGATTCCATGTATGACCGAAAATACTTGTCCCGAAAACCTGCTCCTCAGCTATGGTTTTTATGATTCCATGTATGACCGAAAATACTTGTCCCGAAAACCTGCTCCTCAGCTATGGTTTTTATGATTCCAAGTATGACCGAAAATATTTGTCCCGAAAACCTGCTCTTCAGCTATGGTGGGGTTTTTTTGGTGGGTTTTTTTTTTTTTTTTTTTTTTTTTTGTTTTTTTTTGCTGCCCCATCATCTGCACCGTTTCAGTGGCATTACTCCCACGCCGCTCATTTAGATTCCCCCATACACAGCCACACCCGGGTTCGTCCGTCGCAGTTCCAGCGTCGGCAGTCCACAGGGAACCATCGATGTTAGGTCGCCAGGAGGCCACACACCAGAGGAGACCCTGCACTGCTGCTGAGTCACTTCGGTGGTGTTCAGTGGTGCCTGTTCTGTTTTAACGTACTTAGGACACCACCTACTAAGCCCCCTACTAAAGACAATAATGGCTTAGTCGCGGAGCCAGACTGAGTGAGCGTCCCTCCCAGAGTGGAGACCGCCACCACGTCCCTCAAACAACAGCCCCCCATGAATCTGCCGACACTGACGACATTGACAGGACTCACCCCAAGCACGGAAGTGGAGGGGTATCGAAACTGAGGTCACCATGAGAGCAGGGCATGAAAGGCCACAGACTTTGAGACTATTTTGTTTATATTGATGACGATGAAGGAGCAGGAGGATGACGATGATGATGACGATGTTGCTATAGAGGTCCATTTTGGTTTGGGACTGCGTGACAAGGCTGTACTCTACGCTTCCTGTCATAATGATATCCCGGCGTTAACCAGGCCCGAGAGATACAGACACTTGCAGTGTTGGTCAGGTGATTAGAGCAACACACCCAAAGACGCATCCTTGAAGCGGATGACACTCGACTGTGTGGTCCCAGTCTCCCCATTTAAGCCCACAGCACACTCAACTCTGGGTAGGAGCCGGCCACGGGCCGAAAAACCCACCTCCGCTGGGATTCGAACCCGCGTCCTCCCAGCCGCCAGTCCGCTACGCTAACCACTTCGCCACGGCGGCTGGTCCTTCAGCTATGGTTTTCATGATTCCATGTATAACCGAAAATACTTGTCCCGAAAACCTGCTCCTCAGCTATGGTTTTTATGATTCTATGTATGACCGAAAATACTTGTCCCGAAAACCTGCTCCTCATCTATGATTTTTATGATTCCGTGTATGACCGAAAATATTTGTCCCGAAAACCTGCTCTTCAGCTATGTTTTTTTTTTTTTTATGATTCCAAGTATGACCGAAAATACTTGTCCCGAAAACCTGCTCTTCAGCTATGGTTTTTTATGATTCCATGTATGACCGAACATACTTGTCCCGAAAACCTGCTTCTCCCTCAGCTATGGTTTTTATGATTCCATGTATGACCGAAAATATTTGTCCCGAAAACCTGCTCCTCAGCTGTGGTTTTTACGATTCCGTGTATGACCGAAAATATTTGTCCCGAAAACCTGCTCCTCAGCTATGGTTTTTACGATTCCGTGTATGACCGAAAATACTTGTCCCGAAAACCTGCTCTTCAGCTATGGTTTTTTTATGATTCCAAGTATGACCGAAAATACTTGTCCCGAAAACCTGCTCCTCAGCTATGGTTTTTATGATTCCATGTATGACCGAAAATATTTGTCCCGAAAACCTGCTCTTCAGCTATGGTTTTTATGATTCCATGTATGACCGAAAATACTTGTCCCGAAAACCTGCTCCTCAGCTATGGTTTTTATGATTCCATGTATGACCGAAAATATTTGTCCCGAAAACCTGCTCCTCAGCTATGGTTTTTTATGATTCCATGTATGACCGAAAATACTTGTCCCGA
>NC_134889.1:33085867-33155867 GCF_041734735.1 Babylonia areolata
TTTTTTGTTTGGTTTGATTTTTTTTTGGGGGGATGGGGGGGGGGGGGGGAAGGGGCAATGAAGAAGGCGTGTGAAAACACCAAAAAAAAGGGAAAAAAGCCCAACACATTCTGATGCTCCATGACCTGCATGCAACTAAGGCCAAAAAAAAAATAATAATAATAATAATATAATAAAATAAAGAAAGAAAAACAAGATTTATAACAATAACAAGAATTAGTAGTAGCAGCAGCAGCAGTAGTAGCAGTAGTAGTAGCAGAAGCATCAGATCAGAATCAGAATCATCATTTACATTATCATTTCTTCTTCTTGTGTTTTTTTTGCTATTATTCTGCACCTGGTAAAGAAACTCAGACACAAGTCATGTTCAAGCACAACCCCCCCCCCCCCCCCCCCCCCCCCCCCCTTGTCTTACTAGATACTAAATAAAGACTTTGTGCCCATATGTGCCTGTGTACAAGACATTCGACAAAATCTATTCGCGATTAGAATGCAAAACGCGTCTTCGTGGATGGGGTTTTATCCGTTTAAGTATGTTGTTGAGACCTTTGTTATAATGATGATGATGATCATGAGGATGATGATAAGTAGTAGTAGTAGTAGTAGTAGTAGTAGTAGTGTTTTAAGGCCCAACACTCAGCTTATATCACAGACTGATATAAGTATACATTTGGGCCAACAGCAAAGTGAGAGCTGTATTGTCAATGGTTTCTCTAGTCAATGGGAAATCATTTACAGCTTCGTCTTTTGTGAAGGACTATGACTCTCAAACTAGGAGGCAAAATTGCACTGGCTCTTAGTGCAGCAGCCTTGTGGGCTAGTTGGCCTTTGGGAACCATCCCAACGCCGACTGTCCTAAAACCCTCTTGGTCGAGAGAGTGGGCACGTACTTGGGCAAGACACTCTCCACTATAATCAAATTCTAGCCCAAATAATCGGAACAGCAGCTGCCTCCTCTGCTGTTCTGATGGTCATAGTCGGACACGACAATCATATATATATATATATATATATATATATATATATATAGTGTTTACTACTACTGCTACTACTACTACTACTAATAATAATAATAATAACAATAACGACAATGATGAAGAAAAAGAAGACGAATGATAATAATAACATATGATTTATTACATATTCATATACGGCCAATGGGTCAATGGGTAGGACAGTGTCTGCCTGAATGTCTGCCTGCCTGTCTGTCTGTCTGTCTGCGTGTATGTCGGTCTGTCCGTCTGTCTGTCCATACCTTGTCAGCGGCATGAGGGCACCGTTTGAACCACGTCAGCAGCATCTCAAACTTGGCCTGGTCCTCCGAGCCATCCGAATTCAGTGTCGTTCTGTGCACGTACACAACACACACACACACACACACACACACACACACACACACACACACACACACACACATGTACACTTTTAAAAAATTGCAAATATATGTGTCCATTTTTTTGTCTGTATTTTTCGTTTACAACACTCTTTAATCCGACCAGAAATTGTGGTCTATTATCGTCGTCGTCTTCTTCTTCTTCACATTGTTTCGTTGTCACAAGGTGCTTTAGATACATAGGGTACGCATTAATTCATTAATAATCATTCTTTTCAGCACACACACACACACACACACACACACACACACACACACACACACACACACACACACACACACACTTACTCACATAATGGAGACTGAACGTGGAAAAGGGTCACAAAATAGTGTCAAATACAGCAAGATTATTGATAGTCAAGGTGCTGTTGGAGTGTGTGACTGAGAGTGATTGTATTGCATTGTATTGTATTGTATTGTATTGCATTGCATTGCATTGCATTGCATTGCATTGTATTGTATTACTCTTTCTGTATTGTATTGTATTACTCTTTTTGTATTGTATTGTACTGTATTACTCTTTTCGTCACAACAGATTTCTCTGTGTGAAATTCGGGATGCTCTCCCCAGGGAGAGCGCGTCGCTACGCTGAGAGCGCCACCTTTTTTTTCTTTCTTTCTTTTTTTTTTTTTTTTTTTTCCTGTGTGCAGATTTTGTGTGTGTGCTTTTTTCTATCGAAGTGGATTTTTCTACAGAATTTTGCCAGGGACAACCCTTTTGTTACCGTGGGTTCTTTAATGTGCGCTAAGTGCATGATGCACACAGGACCTCGGTTTATTATCGTCTCATCCGGAATGATCAAACGAAGTTGTTAATTAACCTTCCACATGAAACAACCTCCTGCTAATTAAGAAGAATCCTGCGGCGACTGAAATCTCCCGGCCCAGTACCAATCTCCAGTCAGCAACAACTACTCGCCCAGTGCAATCAACACTGACAGCATGGGCACCATCAGCGTCCCGAGAAAGCAGTGCAAAAGGGCCGGACACGTCGTGCAAAGAGTGCAAGGTCACATCCACCTGGACAGCCCTTCACCGGACACCAGAGGGTCGACGCGAAGAGAGCAAGGCCAAAAAACACCTGGCCCGCACAACAGTCGAAGAAGAAGAAGATCCCGAGGCTCTGAGGCATACCTTTGAGGTACCATTCACCAACTGGCCTGTCACTCACAAGAGTGACAGTTCTCCACTGTGTCCTATACGCCAGAAGGCACAGCGAGCAAGGTACCATTCACCAACTGGCCTAACACACACAAGAGTGACCGTTCTCCACTGTGTTACCATTCACCAACTGGCCTAACACACACAAGAGTGACGGCTCTCCACTGTGTCCTATACGCCAGAAGGCACAGCGAGCAGAACGTTAGTAAAGAAGTATGCACACTATAATAGTAACCTTCTGCAGTTACGTCTCATTAGGCCACGTGGGTTTGCTAACATTCTGACAAGTGATGTGCTCATTCATGTTTTAGGTCTGTAATACACAGTCGATCGGAATTAAGCAACGGTCAACAGAATAACGAACGTGCAATACACAAGAGCCCTAAAACATGAGAGAAGAAATCACACAGAATGTATCCATTATGCCAATGTTTGGGGCATTTACTCTTTTCGGGGACGTGCGTGCGTGTTTCCCTGGAAGATGAAATCATAGAGGGAGCAACAGGAGGGGGTGAACAGTTTGCGGCGATTGTGATCAAAATGCTAATGCAAAAAACAAAACAAAAAAACAAACAACAACAACAAAAAAAAGTGCCGTCCATTGCAAATACAGTGTAAGGGAAGTAACAACTTATCCCATGGTGAAACTGTAACTGAGGTTGTTTCCCTTCAGCTGTGTTGCGATACAAACGGTGAAGAGAAAAGTTTGGCAAACGTGTGCAGCTGTTGCCGTTGTAAAAGAAGACGAAGAATAAGAACAATGAAAGCAAAATTAACAACAACATCCTCATCATTATCATCATCATAATGATATGATAATAATGATAAAAACAACAAGAAGATAATAATACTGGTAATACCAAACGACAACGACAACAACATAATAATAATAACAATAATAATAATGATAATGATGATGATGATGATGATAATTATTATTATTATAAAAACTGGGGTATTTCATCTTGCCCTCTTCATTTTTTTTTTTTTTTTTTTTTTTGGGGGGGGGGGGTTGTTTTTGTTTTTTTTGTTTTGTTTGTTTAGTTCATTTGTGTGTGTGTGTGTGTGTGTGTGTGTGTGCGTGCGTGTGCGTGTGTGCGCGCGCGCGAGAGAGATTTGTTTTTCTTTTTTGTGTTCATGTTTTCTTAGTGTTTCTTTGTTGCAGACCAATCTGTGCCCATACCATACCATTCATAAGCTTCTGCTGGTTGTGACTCCATGTTTGAGGGTGTATTGCTGCATCCTACTGTCCTTGTCAGTCAAATGAATCAAATCTGTTTACACCAACACGACTAAAGACGTGAAGTGAGATGGTTGTGAATGTTTTGTTTTTTGTTGTTTGTTTGTTTTATTCATTACAAAGTTAGTAAGTTTCGTTAGTTACCTACCTACCTACCTACCTACTTGCCTACATATATACATATCTATCTGAACTGGGTAGGCGGTCCCTGTAAGACGGCAGGGCTCAGGTGAGGCTACATGAGGAGAGATTGAGATGCGGTGAGGTGAAGCTACATGAGGTTACATGAGATGCGGCGAGGTGAAGTTACATGAGGTTACATGAGATGCGGTGAGGTGAGGTGAGGTGACGTTGCATGAGATGAGGTGAGATGAGGTGAGGTGAGGTTGGGTGAGGTGAGGTGAGGTTACATGAGGTGGGGTTAGGTGAGTTACATGAGGTTAAATGAGGTGAGGTGAGGTGTGGTTGCTTCTTACATGAGGTGAGGTGAGGTGTGGTGAGGTGAGGATAGGCTACATGACGTGAGATGATATTACATGAGGTGAGGTGAGGATACATGAAGTGAGGTGAGGTTACATGAGGTGAGGTGAGATGAGGTTACATGAGGTGAGGTGACGTTACATGAGGTGAGGTGAGGTTACATGACGTGAGATGGGGTTACATGAGGTGAGGTGAGATGACGTTACATGAGGTGAGGTGAGGTGAGGTGACGTTACATGAGGTGAGGTGAGGTGAGGTGAGGTGAGGTGAAGTGAGGTGAGATGACACCAGGTGAGTGTGAGTTACCTCAGGATGGCGTGCACCCTGATTTCGTCCAGCTGCAGTTTGAGGGCCAGGTCCTGCCACTCGTCGCCCAGGTCCTCGGCCAGAGAGTGCAGGATCTTATGGGTCAGGGGTTCGTCGGCGGGCATCACCACTGGCGCCCGCTTGGGGATAGGGTCTGCCTCCACGTGATCCTGTTTCAACGACACGGTGTTGGGTTCAGTAAAGGCAGGTTCCATGTGGTCCTGTGTTCAGTATAGGAAGGTTCTATGTGGTCCTGTTTCAATGATATTTGCATTTGTATTTCTTTTTATCACAACAGATTTCTCTGTGTGAAATTCGGGTTGCTCTCCCCAGGGAGAGCGCGTCGCTATACTACAGCGCCACCAAATTTTTTTGTATTTTTTCCTGCGTGCAGTTTTTAGTTGTTTTTCCTATCGAAGTGGATTTTTCTACAGAATTTTGTTGCCGCGGGTTCTTTTACGTGCGCTAAGTGCATGCTGGACACGAGACCTCGGTTTATCGTCTCATCCGAATGACTAGCGTCCAGGCCACCACTCAAGGTCTAGTGGAGGGGGAGAAAATATCGGCGGCTGAGCCGTGATTCGAACCTGCGCGCTCAGATTCTCTCGCTTCCAAGGCGGACGCGTTACCTCTAGGCCATCACTCCACATACGGCCATGGGTTCAGTAAAGGCAGGTTCTATGTGGTCCTGTGTTCAGTATAGCCAGGTTCTATGTGGTTCTGTGTTCAGTATAGCCAGGTTCTATGCGGTCCTGTGTTCAGTATAGCCAGGTTCTATGCGGTCCTGTGTTCAGTATAGCCAGGTTCTATGCGGTCCTGTGTTCAGTATAGCCAGGTTCTATGCAGTCCTGTGTTCAGTATAGCCAGGTTCTATGTGATCAAGTTTCAAGTGTCAATTATGTGGTCCTGTGCTCAGAAAAGACAGGCCATCATGTGGTCCTGATTCAACTATGTGGTCCTTTGCTCAGTAAAGGTAGGTACCGTGTGGTCCTTTGCTCAGTAAAGGTAGGTACCGTGTGGTCCTGTGTTCAGTAAAGGCAGATCCTGCGTGGTCGTGTATTCAATGCACAGATCTGACAAAATAACTCAGCCTGAACACTTTGGGGGTAATGTTCAGCAGTTGTCAGCCATGGCCGCACAGTGGTGGTCAGAGGTGAAAACCTGACAAGAGGTCACAAGAAGACACACACATGTCAAAATATGCATGGGATGTAGTGAAATATAACATAAAAGCAAAACCGTTGGTGTGCTTAATTAAGGGTGGCAGGGGGGTGGGGGGAGGGGGGCGGTTTGGGACAGTTTTTCAAATGATGTCGGTGGCGGACAAAATCAGCATGGGGTCGGGGGGCGGGTGTCTCAGAACGTCTCCTGGGGGGCATTTTAGGACACAGACTAGACCCCCAGGGGACGATTTAGGACACTGACAAGTCCTTCAGGGGACGATTTAGGACACTGACAAGTCCTTCAGGGGACGATTTAGGACACTGACAAGTCCTTTGGGGGACGATTTAGGACACTGACAAGTCCTTCAGGGGACGATTTAGGACACTGACAAGTCCCTTGGGGGACGATTTAGGACACTGACAAGTCCTTCAGGGGACGATTTAGGACACTGACAAGTCCCCCAGGAGACGATTTAGGACACTGACAAGTCCCTCAGGGGACGATTTAGGACACTGACAAGTCCTTTGGGGGACGATTTAGGACACTGACAAGTCCCCCAGGGGACGATTTAGGACACTGACAAGTCCTTTGGGGGACGATTTAGGACACTGACAAGTCCTTCAGGGGACGATTTAGGACACTGACAAGTCCCCCAGGAGACGATTTAGGACACTGACAAGTCCTTCAGGGGACGATTTAGGACACTGACAAGTCCCCCAGGGGACGATTTAGGACACTGACAAGTCCCTCGGGGGACGATTTAGGACACTGACAAGTCCCTTGGGGGACGATTTAGGACACTGACAAGTCCCCCAGGGGACGATTTAGGACACTGACAAGTCCCTCGGGGGACGATTTAGGACACTGACAAGTCCCTTGGGGGACGATTTAGGACACTGACAAGTCCCCCAGGGGACGATTTAGGACACTGACAAGTCCCTCGGGGGACGATTTAGGACACTGACAAGTCCCTTGGGGGACGATTTAGGACACTGACAAGTCCCCCAGGGGACGATTTAGGACACTGACAAGTCCTTCAGGGGACGATTTAGGACACTGACAAGTCCTTCAGGGGACGATTTAGGACACACTGACAAGTCCCTTGGGGGACGATTTAGGACACTGACAAGTCCTTCAGGGGACGATTTAGGACACCGACAAGTCCCTTGGGGGACGATTTAGGACACTGACAAGTCCCTTGGGGGACGATTTAGGACACACTGACAAGTCCTCCAGGGGACGATTTAGGACACTGACAAGTCCTTCAGGGGACGATTTAGGACACACTGACAAGTCCCCCAGGGGACGATTTAGGACACTGACAAGTCCCCCAGGGGGCGATTTAGGACACTGACAAGTCCCTTGGGGGACGATTTAGGACGCTGACAAGTCCTTCAGGGGACGATTTAGGACACACTGACAAGTCCTCCAGGGGACGATTTAGGACACACTGACAAGTCCCTTGGGGGACGATTTAGGACACTGACAAGTCCCCCAGGGGACGATTTAGGACACTGACAAGTCCTCCAGGGGACGATTTAGGACACTGACAAGTCCCCCAGGGGGCGATTTAGGACACTGACAAGTCCTCCAGGGGACGATTTAGGACACTGACAAGTCCATTGGGGGACGATTTAGGACACTGACAAGTCCTCCAGGGGACGATTTAGGACACTGACAAGTCCCCCAGGGGGCGATTTAGGACACTGACAAGTCCATTGGGGGACGATTTAGGACGCTGACAAGTCCTTCAGGGGACGATTTAGGACACACTGACAAGTCCTCCAGGGGACGATTTAGGACACTGACACGTCCTTCAGGGGGCGATTTAGGACACTGACAAGTCCCTTGGGGGACGATTTAGGACACTGACAAGTCCTCCAGGGGGCGATTTAGGACACTGACAAGTCCCTTGGGGGACAATGTAGGCCACTGACAAGTCCTCCAGGGGACGAGTTAGGACACTGACAAGTCCTCCAGGGGACGATTTAAGACACTGACAAGTCCCCCAGGGGGCGATTTAGGACACTGACAAGTCCATTGGGGGACGATTTAGGACGCTGACAAGTCCTTCAGGGGACGATTTAGGACACACTGACAAGTCCCTTGGGGGACGATTTAGGACACTGACAAGTCCTTCAGGGGACGATTTAGGACACTGACAAGTCCTTCAGGGGACGATTTAGGACACTGACAAGTCCCCCAGGGGGCGATTTAGGACACCGACAAGTCCCTTGGGGGACGATTTAGGACACTGACAAGTCCTTCAGGGGACGATTTAGGACACTGACAAGTCCCTCGGGGGACGATTTAGGACACTGACAAGTCCCTCGGGGGACGATTTAGGACACACTGACAAGTCCTCCAGGGGACGATTTAGGACACTGACAAGTCCCTCGGGGGACGATTTAGGACACTGACAAGTCCTTCGTCCCTCGGGGGACGATTTAGGACACTGACAAGTCCATTGGGGGACGATTTAGGACACTGACAAGTCCCTCGGGGGACGATTTAGGACACTGACAAGTCCCTCGGGGGACGATTTAGGACACTGACAAGTCCTCCAGGGGACGATTTAGGACACTGACAAGTCCCCCAGGGGACGATTTAGGACACACTGACAAGTCCCCCAGGGGACGATTTAGGACACTGACAAGTCCTTCAGGGGACGATTTAGGACACTGACAAGTCCCCCAGGGGACGATTTAGGACACTGACAAGTCCTCCAGGGGACGATTTAGGACACACTGACAAGTCCTCCAGGGGACGATTTAGGACACTGACAAGTCCTTCAGGGGACGATTTAGGACACTGACAAGTCCCCCAGGGGGCGATTTAGGATACACTGACAAGTCCCCCAGGGAACGATTTAGGACACCGACAAGTCCCTTGGGGGACGATTTAGGACACAGTGACAAGTCCCTTGGGGGACGATTTAGGACACAGTGACAAGTCCCTTGGGGGACGATTTAGGACACTGACAAGTCTTCCAGGGGACGATTTAGGACACACTGACAAGTCCTTCAGGGGACGATTTAGGACACTGACAAGTCCCTTGGGGGACGATTTAGGACACTGACAAGTCCCTTGGGGGACGATTTAGGACACTGACAAGTCCCTCAGGGGACGATTTAGGACGCTGACAAGTCCTTCAGGGGACGATTTAGGACACTGACAAATCCCTCGGGGGACGATTTACGACACACTGACAAGTCCTCCAGGGGACGATTGAGGACACTGACAAGTCCCTTGGGGGACGATTTAGGACACTGACAAGTCCATTGGGGGACGATTTAGGACACTGACAAGTCCTCCAGGGGGCGATTTAGGACACTGACAAGTCCTCCTGGGGACGATTTAGGACGCTGACAAGTCCTTCAGGGGACGATTTAGGACACTGACAAGTCCCTCGGGGGACGATTTAGGACACACTGACAAGTCCTCCAGGGGACGATTTAGGACACTGACAAGTCCCTCGGGGGACGATTTAGGACACTGACAAGTCCATTGGGGGACGATTTAGGACACTGACAAGTCCTCCAGGGGACGATTTAGGACACTGACAAGTCCTCCAGGGGACGATTTAGGACACTGACAAGTCCTTCAGGGGACGATTTAGGACACTGACAAGTCCCTTGGGGGACGATTTAGGACGCTGACAAGTCCCCCAGGGGACGATTTAGGACACTGACAAGTCCATTGGGGGACGATTTAGGACACTGACAAGTCCCCCAGGAGACGATTTAGGACACTGACAAGTCCTCCAGGGGACGATTTAGGACACTGACAAGTCCATTGGGGGACGATTTAGGACACACTGACAAGTCCCTCGGGGGACGATTTAGGACACTGACAAGTCCTCCAGGGGACGATTTAGGACACTGACAAATCCCTCGGGGGACGATTTAGGACACACTGACAAGTCCCCCAGGGGACGATTTAGGACACTGACAAGTCCCTCGGGGAACGATTTAGGACGGTGACAAGTCCCTCGGGGGACGATTTAGGACACTGACAAGTCCCTCGGGGAACGAATTAGGACACTGACAAATCTCACGGGGAACGAATTAGGACACCGACAAATCTCACGGGGAACGAATTAGGACAATGACAAGTCCTCCAGGGAACGAATTAGGACACCGACAAATCCCACGGGGAACGATTTAGCACACTAAAGCGACCCCTGGGGACCTACGGAAAAGGAGGGGGCGGGTGGTTGTGATTTGGGACGTTACACCGGGAGATAGCACGTCACAACATGTCAGTGCCACCCAGTTCTTTTCTGTTTTTCTCCCTTGTCTGCATGTGTATTTGTTTCGCAAACTAACGTGATTTGCAGCAGTGCCGATGGCAGAGTTACCTTGGGAATCTCAATGTACATGAGAGCGATGACGTCATTAGACGCCTTGGCCACCCCCTTTTTGGGCGGGGCGGCGGCAGCGGCAGCAGCAGCTTGGCCAACGTCACTCTTTTTGATTTCCAGGGCCCCTCGGAAAGAGTCGAAATTCCTCTGAAGGTATCTGTGCCATGAAGTGCAGCGGACTGTATACCTCAACACACTGTAGACCTCACACAACCATATCTCACCACACATCTTCTTCACACCGTATCTCATTACATCACGCCACCCTAACACTGCCGTATCTAATCATACACCACCGTGACACAACCGTATCTGATTGTACGCCATCCTGACACAACCGTATCCCCATTACACGTCATCCTAACACAACCGTATTCCTTTACACGCCACCCTAACACAATCGTATCTGGGTATATGTCACCCTAACACAACCGTATCTGGGTATATGTCACCCTAACACAACCGTATCTCATCACATGCCACCCTAACACAACAGTATCTAGGTATACGCCACCCTAGCACAACCGTATCTCATTACGTGCACACATGACTGTATCTTATCATACGCCACCCTAACTCAACCGTATATCATCACGTGCACAAACAAACAATCGTATCTTATTATACACCACCCTCACACAACCGTATGTCATTAAGTGCCATCCCTACACAACCCTATTCCATTACACGTCACCCTAACACAACCCTATTCCATTACACGTCACTCTAACACAACCCTATTCCATTACACGTCCCCCTAACACAACCCTATTCCATTACACGTCACCCTAACACAACCTTATTCCATTACACGTCCCCCTTACACAACCCTATTCCATTACACGTCCCCCTTACACAACCCTATTCCATTACACGTCCCCCTAACACAACCCTATTCCATTACACGTCACTCTAACACAACCCTATTCCATTACACGTCACTCTAACACAATCCTTTTCCATTACACGTCCCCCTAACACAACCCTATTCCATTACACGTCACTCTAACACAACCGTATCCCATTACACGTCACCCTAACACAATCCTTTTCCATTACACGTCACCCTACACAACCCTTTTCCATTACACGTCACCCTAACACAACCCTATTCCATTACACGTCACCCTAACATGATACTGTTCCATTACACGTCACCCTAACACAACCCTATTCCATTACACGTCACTCTAACACAACCCTATTCCATTACACGTCACTCTAACACAACCCTATTCCATTACACGTCACCCAAACACAACCGTAACCCATTACACGTCACCCTAACACAACCCTACTCCATTACACGTCAGTCTAACACAACCGTATCCCCCATTACACGTCAATCTAACACTACCGTATCCCATTACACGTCACCCTAACACAACCGCATCTCACACTCAAACAACCGCATATCAACCACACATCCTCACTCAGCCGTACTAGGGATGTTCGTTGAAGACTTCCCCTAACCCACTCCCCAAGGACTGAGAGGAACGAAACTTGGCACATTTATTAGTCTTTCTCTGCATAGGTACCATCAAGGCTGACACACTACTCCCATCGCTTTATGCAGCTGTGAAAACCTTGCCTACAGATTGCGCCAGAAGCCACGACTTGGCCTCGGAAATAAGCGTTTCATTGTCTGGGAAGTGCTTGCCCTTCAAACATGACTTCATGGCTGGAAAGAGGTGGAAGTCAAATAGTGCGTGATTCGTTGGTCGAAGACGTCCTCTTGGTTTTCTTGGCACATGGCTAAAAGAGCCTGGGAGCACGTGACTCGTTCCTGCTTCTGGAAAGGTGTGAGCAACCAGGCGATCCATCGTGCAGACAACTTCCGCATGTGCAAATGGTAACGGATGATTTTTTCCCCCCCACAGACTCCACACTGATCTTGACATCTTGGGTAAGTTGGCGATCGGTTAATTAAGCGGCGATCCTCCAGAATGGCGGGTCCCACATGCCGGATGATGTCTTCATTAATGGAGGACTGTGTAGGCGCCCGGGAAAGGGAGCTGTTTCCAACGATGAAAGACCACAGTTGAACTAACTGACGATGTCAGTGCTTGACTTCAAATTTGGTGATGCCAAACAATTTCTAAAGAAAACGAGTTTGTTAAAGCTACCACGCGCGCGCGCGCACACACACACACACACACACACACACACACACACACACACACACACACAGGGAGAGAGAGAGAAAGAGAGAGAGAGAGAGAGAGAGAAAGTCAAACACCGGGTTATTACATAGACTAACTTTGTTTACACATGTAAGTAAAACAACAATAACAACGACCACGACAAATAAACAAAACCCAAAAAAAAGAAACACAATCCACAACAAACAAACACACAAAACCCACCACAACAACCACACAAAACCCACCACAACGAATACACAAAACCCACTACAACAACCACAGCAAGCAAAAATCACAACCAACAAATCCCACCACAACTACAACAAACACAAAAACCACCACCACAACAACCGCAACAAACAAAACAAAGCGAGACCACCACCAACAACAACAAACCCACAAAAACCCACAACAACATCAACAAACAAAAATGCATAACAACAAATTCCACTACAACTACAACAAACAAACCACCACCACCACCACAAGAAACAAACAATCAAAAATCATCACAACAAACATAACCCACCACCACCACAACAACCACCACGACAAACAAAAACAAATAAATAACAACAACAAACAAAAAAAACACACAAAAGCAACCTTACTTGTCCTTTTCGCTGACGAAAAAGTAGGCACAACTGGGAAGGTTGGAGTTATAGATGATGTACTGTTCCTCCACATCCCATGCTCCAGAATCTCCCTCCTTCTTCTCCTCCTCCTTCTTCTTCTTCTCCTCCTCCTCTCCCTCCTCCCCCTTCTTCCCCTCCTCTCCCTCCTCCCCCTCCCCTTCCTCCCCCTCCTTCTTTCCCTCCTCCCCTTCCCCTTCCTCCTCCTTCCCCTCCCCTTCCTCCTCCTCCTTCCCCTCCTCCTCTTCATTCTCCTCCCCCTCCACTTCCTCCCCCTCCTCTTCCTCCCCCTCCTCCTCCTCCTCCTCCTCTTCCTCCTCCTCCACCTCCTCGTCATCCTCTTCCTGCTTCTGGAACGCGAGGTTTCCCAGCAGGGTGAGGGAAAACCGGGCCCCTTCGTGTACACTGGCGTAGGAGGGTTTTTCGACACCGCCTGTGTACCCCTCAGTTAGGAGGGTCTTCTGCACGCGCTCCGAGTTCCACACGGGCACCATGTGACAGGTCACGTCGTAGGGGTCTTCTTCGCTGCAGGAGGTAGAAATCGAAAGTACAAAATCGAAACTTTTTCGACTGGGAGAAAAGCAATCGGCACTGATTGTTCTGTTGTTATCTTACCCGGGTACATTAAATAAAATCTATCGATTAGATTAGTCCAAGGAATACAAGAAAACAGAGAGAGAGAGGGGGGGGAGAGAGAGACAGACAGACAGACAGAGAAGGATGGGGAAAAGGACACACATTCACGCCACATCGCAACAATAAGAGCAAAAAGAACGAAATAAATTGCAGAGAAATACAATGCTCTCCATATAAAGGCAGTTCGCATACGTCTGAATGAGAGAGGGAAAGAACAAAGTAAGGAGAGATAAGAGAGGAAGCGAAGGAGAAGAGAGAGAAAGGAAGATTGGGACAGGAGAGAGAGCGAGGGGTATGGGGTACCCACAGAGAGAGAGTCACAAAGACAAGAGCATTAAGAATGTTTTCACCAATTTCTTTCAAACTGAATAATTACAGTTAATCGTAATATTCAACTTTGTCATTAGATGGTGGAGTAATGTCCCCTGAGTCGGAAGATGTGGGTGGCCTGTGGCTCTGCGAAATGCTATATTTTCTACAGTTCCTGAATGTGACCTTATCAGATGAACACTCAGAATTCTGCTAGGAAGTGCCTTTGTTCATCTTGTAACTTTCGGTGCTGAACTTTATTTGCGAAATGGTTGCGCTGAACTTTATTTGCGAAATGGTTGCGCTGAACTTTATTTGCGAAATGGTTGCATTGCGTCTACTCTGGTGACTCAAACACAGGAGTGCATTTCTGGCCTAAAGGACTGGTTGACTCTCAACAAGCTGCAATTAAATGATGATAAGACTGAATTTATGATAACCTGTCCAAAGAAGTTTCGTCAACATCCTTCCTTTCCTGACTCTGTTCTGATCAATAGCACACCTGTTTCACTTTCTCCCTCTGTTCGCAGTCTTGGTGTAATCCTGGACCAGTCTCTTTCCTTCCAACAGCACATTTCGAATATCTGTAAAGTTGCCTATTTGGAACTGCGTAGAATCAGCTCTATCCGCCACTATCTCTCAACCGATGCAACCAAGACACTTGTATGCTCTCTAGTTCTCTCAAGATTGGATTACTGCAACTCTCTTTTGGCCGGCCTTCCCAAATACCTGTTAGACAGACTCCAACGAATTCAGAATAACGCTGCCAGACTCATTTGCAGAGCATCTAAATTTGACCATGTTTCTCCTCTCCTTCAGTCTCTCCACTGGTTGCCTGTTTCTGATCGAATAGACTATAAGCTATCCACTCTGACCTTTTCTGCAGTCAACGGATCTGGCCCCAAGTATCTTTCTGAACTCATCCATATCTATACCCCGTCTCGCCAGCTCCGTTCTTCATCTGATACTCGACTTCTCAGGATACCTCACGTCAGAAGTAAGACCTATGGACACAGATCGTTTTCTTTTCAATCGCCAAAGACGTGGAACAAGCTGCCTGATAACCTCCGTCATTCTGATTCCCTCGCATCTTTTAAATCTCGTCTCAAAACCCACCTTTTCCCTCAGCAATAAGTTCAATTGTGGCAGCTCCACTTCCTTTTCGTTAGGTGTGCTTGACTATGTGTGTTTACATATGTATGTGTACATAACTACATGCATGTATATGAATGTGTATTGTGTGTGCGTGTATTTATGTAAGTTTGTGCCTGCCTATGTGTGCGTATGTGTTAGGGTAGCTGTTAGATACACATGTATGTTAAAATGTATGTATGCAGTGTGTGTGTGTGTGTGTGTGTGTGTGTGTGTGTGTGTGTGTGTGTGTGTGTGTGTGTGGTCACATTTTGGTGTGTGTATGTATAGATATAATGTTTTATGTTATCAAAAGCGTTTTTGTAAAGCACCTAGAGCAGATTTCTGGATAGTGTGCTATATAAGTATCCATTATTATTATTATTATTATTACTCTCCAGCCATTTGTCATCCAATGACCTTGAAGCGTTCCAATCACAGACAGAATCATAATACCGAGAAAGCCGTCTTACACATTCCTAAGACATCACTGCATTGTGCAGACAAGAAAGAAGTCTTAGTTGTATGTCTGCTCGATCTCTTCTTAATGGCTTTCGGAGCAATTGATCACGATAATCTTCTCAACCGTCTTCATCTTACTTGTTGGAATCTCTGGTGTTTGGTTGTTCCGCATCAAGGTGGTGGTGTATATTGTTTTATATCCTTGTTTGTTCCTCCTTCGTCTTTATACCTGGGACCTCTTCTCTTCCTCACCTTAATTAAAGACCTCCCCGACGCTGTCAAGTTCAGCACCGCCAAACTCTTTACCGACGGCTGTGTCCTTCTCAAACGAATCATTTCCCCTCGAGACAGCCTCCAACTACAACCTGGCCTTTCGTCCCGGGAACATTGGGAATCATCCTGGCAAATGAGCTTTTACCCCAGCAAATTCACCGCCATCCACATCTCAGCAAATTCACCGCCATCCACATCTCAGCAAATTCACCGCCATCCACATCTCTCCTAAAGCAAGAAGAAAGCCGTGATACCACCTACGTACAGCCTACATAGCAGACACTGGAAACAACATGATCCAGCAAATACCTCGGCGTCACCATCACAGAGGACCTGCCCTGGGGAAAACACATCGCCAACACGGTCAATAAGGGCAAGAGATGCTGCAGGTTGTCTTTCCGAGGCGGAAGTTCCGTGAATGCTTCACAAGCATCAAGTCAGCGCCGTCCAAGACTGTGGTCAGACTGGCCCTAGAGTAGGCATCTACTGTCTGTGATGCTACCTGTCAAAATGACGTCACGGCACTTGAGAAAGGGCAACGCAGGGCAGCCTGCTTCGTCTTTAACTTCTTCACCTTCTTCAGCAGCTACAGCGATCGGACAACAGGCTGTGTTACCAGCATGCTAAACACGTGAAACCTTTCAACGAAAGAAGACAACACAACCGCCTCACCATACTTTACAAAATCAACAACAGCATGATCGACATTGATAAGTCCCTTTCCTACACCAATGGTGATGCGGTCAAGGGGAACCCAAAGACTGTCTCAGGAACGCACCATCCTACCAGCTCTCTGCAACAGCATCTTCCACAAAACCCTGCACCAATGGAACAACCTGCCACCCAGCCTCACGGACACTCCTTCCTTGGAATTCTTCCAGTCCTGCCTGGGTCAGAGTACTAGCGCAGCTAAGGATCAGTAACCAGAAATGCCACTTGTATATGATGGGTTTTTTTTAGCTACCCACTTTTCATACCCAATTAGCTGAGCACTTCACCGACAATATACATTCCTGAAAAACCCAACCCATGCCAAGGAACAAGATGTCTGTGATTATAGGCTTTTGAAGACACTACGTCTGGGGGATTTACTTTCAGATTAGATGAAATGATATTTCATAGATATCCGCCAGAACATGCGAGACGTCTTACAGTGTCCAGATATCAATTCTTAGCCGAGGCAAGGACTTGTCTAATAAAGATCAATTCTTGGCCGAGGCAAAGTTATTTCATGTTTGTGACGGTGACTGTTTTCTGGAAAATTACTCATGAGAGGGGGGGGGGGGGGGGGGGCAGGGCAGAACCGAGTTAGTAAAAGGTACGTGCGATAGTCATGTCCAACTATGACCATCAGGACAGCAGATGAGGTAACTGCTGTCCCGATTGTCTGAATATTACAGTGAAGAGTGTCTTACCCACTCTCTCGGCATAGAAAGGTTTTAAGACAGTCGGCGCTGGATTGATCAGTGCAATCTTGCCTCCTGGTTTCTTGTCAGCCATAGTCCTTAACAAAAGACTAAGCTGTGAATTGATTGCCACTGCAGTTGAGAAATCGTTAATCATACAGCTCTCACTTTGCCACTGGGCCTACTGTACACTTATGTCAATCTTTGATACCAGCTGAGCATTGAGCCGATTGGGGAAAAACCCTGTAAGGTCAACGTACAGTCCTATGGGTAACGTAGCCAGAACACACACACGCGAGCGCGCGCGCACCCCCCCCCCCCCCTCCCCTCCCACACACATATACTACCGCTGTTTGAGGTAGATATGGACAGAACGACGTCCCAGCTGTTCCATCAGCCCAGCTGTCATGTCCTTCAGACTATCTGCATCCATGCCCGTCACTGTCCTCAGCACCACCAACCTGCAGGTTACGTCATCATCATCATCATATGGATTGTATGATAGTCAGTCGTGTCCCTCTATGACCATCAGAACAGCAAAGGAAGCAACTGCTGTCCCAACAATTTGGGCTAGAATTTTTTTTATAACAGTGGAGAGTGTCTTGCCCAAGTTACATCCCCACTCTCTCGGCCAAGAGGGTTTTAGGACAGTCGGTGTTGGGATGGTTCCCAAAGGCCAACCAGCCCCCAAAGGCTGCAGCTCTAAGAGTCAGTGCAATCTTGCCTCCTAGTCTGAGAGAGTCATAGTCTTTTACAAAAGACTAAGCTGTAAATGACTTCTTGCCTCCTAGTTTGAGTGTCATAGTCCTTTACAAAAGACTAAGCTGTAAATGACTTCTTGCCTCCTAGTTTGAGAGTCATAGTCCTTTACAAAAGACTAAGCTGTAAATGACTTCTTGCCTCCTAGTTTGAGAGTCATAGTCCTTTACAAAAGACTAAGCTGTAAATGACTTCCAATTGCAGTGGAGAAACCACTGATCATACAGCTTTTACTTTGCTGTTGGCCCAACTGTAAGCTTATGTCAATCTGCGATATAAGCTGAGTGTTGGGTCTGGTGATATGGATATGGATAAAGGTACTTTTGTGGAGTGTTGGCCTAAATTTAACGCCTCCGCCTATGAAGCAAGAGAATCTGAGCGCACTGGTTTGAAGCCCATAGTCGCCAGTATTTTCTCCACTGGACCCTGAGTGGTGGTCTGGACGCTAATCATCCGGGTGAGACGAGAAACCGACGTCCCGTGTGCTGCTGCACCTAGCGCACGTAAAAGAACTCACGGCAACAAAAGGGTTATCCCTGGCAAAATTCCGTAGAAAATTCCACTTCAATTGGAAACAAATAAAATTGCAGGCAGAAAAAATACTCCAAAAATGGGTTGCGCTCACAGTTCCTGGGGAGAGCAACCCGAATTTCACACAGAGAAATCTGTTGTGACAAAAAAGAGTAATACAGTAATACAATAATACTTACACAGCCCCTACCCTCGGTCGGAGACCAAGCTCTAAGCACTTTACAAACACGGAGTCATTTTCACAACAGGCTGCCTGCCTGGGTAGAGCCGACTGACGGCTGTCACTGGGCGCTTATCATTTGATTCCTGTGCCATTCAATCAGATTTCAGGCACGTACACACATACACATTCAGACAGACATGTACCATTTTACGTGTATGACCGTTTTGTATGCTTACAGTGCCCTGTAGGCAGCCATACTCCGTTTTCGGGGGGGCGGGGGGGTGCATGCTGGGTGTGTTCTTGTTTCCATAACCAACCCAAACTTTGACATGGATTGTATGATAGTCAGTCGTGTCCGACTGTGACCATCAGAACAGCTGAGGAGGCAACTGCTGTCCTGACTGTCTGGGCTACAATATGATTACAGTGGACAGTCTTGCCCAAGTTACATCCCCACTCTCTCGGCCAAGAGGGTTTCAGGACAGTCGGTGTTGGGATGGTTCCCAAAGGCCAACTAGCCCCCAAGGCTGCATCACTAAGAGCCAGTGCAATCTTGCCTCCTAGTTTGAGAGTCATAGTCCTTCACAAAGACTAAGCTGTAAATGATTTCCCACTGCAATGAAGAAACCATTGATCATACAGCTCTCACTTTGCTGTTGACCCATATGTAAGCTTTTGTCAATCTGTGATACAAACTGAGCGTAGAGGCGTTGACATGAATTGTAGGATCTTTAACGTGCGTATTTGATCTTCTGCGTGCGTATACACACGAAGGGGGTTCAGGCTCAAGTACGTCTGCACATTTGTTGACCTGAGAGATCGGAAAAATCTCCACCCTTTACCCACCTGACGTCACACAGGGCTTTGCGTCATCGCGCTGCTCACGTGATCAGGGGTGTGAGATGACGTTCAGTGTGCACGTCCGTGTGCTGTGCGGAAGTTGGGCTGAAAGGGGAGAAAAGTTCGCGTGCGCGCGCGTGTGGGTGTGTGTATGTGTGTGTTTTCCGGTGTGTGTGTGTGTGTGTCTGTCTGTCTGTTTGCGCGCGCGCGCGCGCGTGTGTGTGTGTGTGTGTGTTTTCCGGTGTGTGTGTGTGTGTGTGTGTGTAGTTGTGCGTCGATATATATATATATATATATATATATATATATATATGTATGTATATATGTATGTATGTGTGTGTCTGTGTTTGTGTATGTCCACGCCTCTCTCTCTCTCTCTCTCTCTCTCTCTCTCTCTCTCTCTCTGACCTTTCGGTAGGGTTCTCAATACTAAAGGTGACAAGGTCGATCTTGGGTTCCTGTACTTCAGACTGTACACAATAATTCCATTTTCCCGAAGAACATGTCATCACAGACAGCTGGTCATTTTCGTCCTCTGAAATTATTGGCACCTGAATGTCAACTCTCATATTCAGTAACTCCTCTGAAATCATTGGCACCTGAATGTCAACTCTCATATTCAGTAACTCCTCTGAAATCATTGGCACCTGAATATCAACTCTCATATTCAGTAACTCCTCTGAAATTATTGGTCCTCTGAAATTACTGGCACCTGAATGTCAACTCTCATATTCAGTAACTCCTCTGAAATTATTGGCACCTGAATGTCAGCTCTCATATTCAGTAACTCCTCTGAAATTATTGGCACCTGAATGTCAGCTCTCATACACAGTAACCATGCCACGATTTACCAGCTACAAGGCAAGGCAAAGAGTTTATTCCGTGTGCCCCTTGGGGACATTGAACATTACATGCGTTCATCTTCTACACATATCCTGTAAATATAAAAAGAGTGATGTCAAAAAAAATAATAAGAAAAAGGCTCATTCGTTCAATCACTCAGTATACACACTGCCAAGTACTATTTCACTCATAATACAAACAAATAAACAAACAAACAAAACAAAACAAAAATCGTATCAATAGACAAACCATTCATGAAAAGAGCTACGTATAGCAGAAACCAAGGATTTAAGTTTTAACAGTATTCTTTTGTTTTGTTTTTTCAGAAAACAACAGATAAAATTCGATTCACACAGTCAGTAGTAATTAGAGAGAAACCCGAATCTGAAAATGGATCTGTGACTCTGTAAACAGTCCGTAATTATGGAGAAAACCGAGCAGAAAAGTGAAAAATTTGTGACTCTTTAAACAGTTAGTAATTAGGGAGAACACTCCATGGGCAAGGAAATACCTGACTATGTAAACAATCACTAGTCTGGAAGAAACTGAATAGAAAATTTAGTCTGTGCTTCTGTAAACAGGCAGTAATTAGGTAGATAACCGAAACAAAAAGTAGATCTGTGACTCTGTATATCGCCAATAATTAGGGAGAAAACTGAATAGAGAAGCAATAGTTAAACAGTCAGTCAGTGATTAAGGAGAACGGTGAATTCAAAAGTAGATATGTGACTCTGTAAACAGGCAGTGATTAGAGAGAATTTTTTTTAATACAAATCTGATTCTGTGATCATGCCGTAATTAGGGAGAAAACTGAATTGAAAAGTACATGTGTGACTCTGTAAACAGGCAGTATTAAAGGGAGAAAACTGAATTGAAAAGTAGATGTGTGACCCTGTAAACAGGCAGTATTAAAGGGAGAAAACTGAATTGAAAAGTAGATGTGTGACCCTGTAAACAGGCAGTATTAAAGGGAGAAAACTGAATTGAAAAGTACATGTGTGACTCTGTAAACAGGCAGTATTAAAGGGAGAAAACTGAATTGAAAAGTAGATGTGTGACTCTGTAAACAGGCAGTATTAAAGGGAGAAAACTGAATTGAAAAGTAGATGTGTGACCCTGTAAACAGGCAGTATTAAAGGGAGAAAACTGAATTGAAAAGTAGATATGTGACTCTGTACACAGGAAGTGTTAAGGGAGAAAATTGAATTGAAAAGTACATGTGTGACTCTGTAAACAGGCAGTATTAAAGAGAGAAAATTGATTTGAAAAGTAGATGTGTGACTCTGTAAACAGACAGTATTAAAGGGAGAAAACTGAACTGAAAAGTAGATGTGTGACTCTGTAAACAGGCAGTATTAAAGGGAGAAAACTGAACTGAAAAGTGCATGTGTGACTCTGTAAACAGGCAGTATTAAAGGGAGAAAACTGAATTGAAAAGTAGATGTGTGACTCTGTAAACAGGCAGTATTAAAGGGAGAAAACAGAATTGAAAAGTAGACGTGTGACTCTATTAACAGGCAGTAACAAAGGGAGAAAACTGAATTGTAAAGTAGATGTGTGATTATACAGTCAGCAACGAGGGGGGAACTAAAAATAAGTGGTAGATCTGTGTCTCTGTAATTGGAGACAAAAACACTTCTCCAAAGAAACATTCAAAGAATCTGTGGTTTACCTCTAAAGAAAACTGAGTGAATAAAACCAAATAAATATTCTGTAAAAATAAAAAAAATAAAAAAGAACAGAAGAAAAACAAACAACTAGAGCTGCCTCTTATTTGTCTTACAACTACGGCTCTTTTTATAGTTCTAAAGAAATATGCGTACAACTGCGATTTTTTTTTTTTTTTTAATTATAAAGGAACATCCATAGAACTGACTCCTCTATCTATCTTTTTTTTCTTTTCTTTTTTTTCAAAGACACACGCACGCGCACACACACTCACACACACACACACGACATACACAGAGACAGACTGACACACACACACACACACACACACACACACACACGACATACACAGAGACAGACAGACAGACAGACACACACACACACACACACACACACACACACACACGACATACACAGAGACAGACAGACAGACAGACAGACAGACACACACACACACACACACACACACACACACACACACACACACACACACACACACACACACACACACACCCCTACCTTCACTCAGAGCGTACTGTCCCATGTACCACTTGTTCTTGGGTCCTGAGGGCGGGGGGGGAGCCGCGTCATCCCCATCCTTGCTACTGTTGGGTTTCGCGGCCTTCTTTTGTTTGGTCTCTTCACCGGGGGCTGGCTTGGGGGGCCCCTTGCTACCACCACCTTCCTTCTCCTTCTTGGCCTGTGCTATCTTCTTAGCCTTGGCCGGGTTCGGCGGGCAGGGCAAACAAATCTGAACAAGTAGTAGTAGTAGTAGTAGTAGTAGAGTGACGGGCGCGATAGCCAAGTGGCAGCTCCATCTGTTTCCATTAGAAATGTCTTATATGATAATCAACATGTTTGAAATAGTTTAGAGTTTAATTTGGAGCCCAATTGTAGTAGTAGTAGTAGTTGTAGTAGTAGTAGTAGAGTGACGGGCGCGATAGCCGAGTGGCAGCCCCATCTGTTTCCATTAGAAATGTCTTATATGATAATCAACATGTTTGAAATAGTTTAGAGTTTAATTTGGAGCCCAATTGTAGTAGTAGTAGTAGTAGTAGTAGTAGTAGTAGTAGAGTGACGGGCGCGATAGCCGAGTGGCAGCTCCATCTGTTTCCATTAGAAATGTCTTATATGATAATCAACATGTGTTTGAAATAGTTCAGAGTTTGAATTGGAGCCCAACTGGAACTTTCTACTGATTGACTAGTTATCTTATTTTGTTTACGTCCATTTTATTCATTTATTTTTCTTTAATGCTAAGTGAGGAGAAAGGAACAGGGAAAGTTGTGATGATTTAAGGCATGGGTATGGTGGGGGAGATAATAGATTTTCGTCAAAAATCACAAATGTGGACAGACGTTAAGCAAAAGAACGACCGAGCGAAGACACACACACAGACACAGACACAGACACACACAGACACAGAGACACACAGACACACACACACACACACACACACACACACACACACACACACACACACACACACACACACGCTGACCTGCACAGGGTGACCGAAGCCGGTATCCTTGATATTCTTCCACTCTGTCATCAGCATAGGCGTGCAGGCCAGCAGTTTCTTGCCTCTGGGGTCGAAAGTGCGGAATTCGTTCACGTACCCAGAGTCCACAGGCTGAACCTGAACCAGTTATAATCATCGTTAAATACTCATGTATTATATATGAAAAATAAATAGATGTGACAATAATAACAAAAATAAGCAACAGCTGTGAAAATGTGTATTTACAACAAAAGAAGAAGAAACACAGAAAAGAAACGTTACATAATCATTTTGGATTTTTTTTTTCCAAAAGATAAGAATTGTAGTGGAAAAAAAATTCCAAAATGATTATGTAACGTTCCTTTTCTTTGCTTCTTCTTCTTCTTTTTTTTCCAAAAGATAAGAATTGTAGTAGTACCAGCCGCCGTGGCGAAGTGGTTAGCGTCGCGAATTGACGGCTGGGAGGACGCGGGTTCGAATCCCAGCGGAGGTGGGTTTTTCGGCCCGTGGCCGGCTCCTACCCAGAGTTGAGTGTGCTATGGGCTTAAATGGGGAGACTGGGACCACACAGTCGTGTGTCATCCACTTCAAGGATGCGTCTTTGGGTGTGTTGCTCTAATTACCTGACCAACACTGCAAGTGTCTGTATCTCTCGGGCCTGGTTAACGCCGGGATATCATTATGACAGGAAGCGTAGAGTACAGCCTTGTCACGCAGTCCCAAACCAAAATGGACCTCCATAGCAACATCGTCATCATCACCGTCATCCTCCTTCTCTTCATCGTCATCAATATAAACAAAATAGTCTCAAAGTCTGTGGCCTTTATGCCCTGCTCTCATGGTGACCTCAGTTTCGATACCCCTCCACTTCCGTGCTTGGGGTGAGTCCTGTCAATGTCGTCAGTGTCGGCAGATTCATGGGGGGCTGTTGTTTGAGGGACGTGGTGGCGGTCTCCACTCTGGGAGAGACGCTCACTCAGTCTGGCTCCGCGACTAAGCCATTATTGTCGTTAGTAGGGGGCTTAGTAGGTGGTGTCCTAAGTACGTTAAAACAGAACAGGCACCACTGAACACCACCGAAGTGACTCAGCAGCAGTGCAGGGTCTCCTCTGGTGTGTGGCCTCCAGGCGACCTAACATCGATGGTTCCCTGTGGACTGCCGACGCTGGAACTGCGACGGACGAACCCGGGTGTGGCCGTGTATGGGGGAATCTAATTGAGCGGCGTGGGAGTAATGCCACTGAAACGGCGCAGATGATGGGGCAGCAAAAAAAAAAAAAAAAAAAAAAGTTATAATCATCGTCATCATCACCATCATCATCGTCATCATCATAAGCATTGTGGTGTTGTGTTGTGTTGTGTTGTGTTCTGCTGTGCTGTGTTGTGTTGAGCTGTGTTGTGTTGTGTTCTGCTGTGCTGTGTTGTGCTGTGTTGTGCTGTGCTGCCTTGCCTCGCCTCGCCTTGCGTTGCCTTGCATTGTTGTGTTGCTTTGCACTGTTGTGCTGTTTTGTGTTGCGTTGTAAAACGTTGCGTTGTGTTGTGTTGCGTTGTGTTGTGTTGTGTTGTTTTCCTCTTTGTCACAACAGAACACTTTGTTATCATAACAAGGGAGGGGACAAACTCGCAAAAAACAAAGAAAGGGAACCTCTCCCCACCCCCACCGCCCGAAAAAAAAGAGGGGACAACGCTCTAGAGCAAAGAAAGTGACAAGCTCCCAAGAACAAAGGAGGGACCCCCCCCCCCCCCCCGTCCCCCCAAGAGCAAAGAAAGGGAAAACCCTCAAGAACAAAAGGACACCCCTCCAAGAACAAAGAAAGAGACAACCCCCAAGAACAAAGAAAGGGACAACCCCCAAGAACAAAGAAAGGGACGGCACTCAAGAACAAAGGGACACACACCCCAAGAACAAAGAGACAACCCCCAAGAACAAAGAAAGGGGCAACCCCCAAGAACAAAGAAAGGGACACACTCCCTCCAAAACAAAGAAAGGGACAGCTTCCAAGAACAAAGGGGCAATCACCAACGAACAAAGAATGGGTCAACCTCCAAGAGCAAAGAAATGGACTCCCTCCAAAACAAAGAAAGGGACAACCCCAGGAATAAAGGGACAAGCCTTCTAGAAAAAAAAAAAAGAAAGGGACACCCCACCCCAAAGAAATGGACAACCTCCCAAAAAAAAAAACAAAGACAGGGACAGCCGAAAGAACAAAGGGGCAATTTCCAAATAAAAAAAGAAAGGGACCCTCTCAACAACAAAGAAAAGGACAACCCCCAAGAACAAAGACAGGAACAACCATAACAGAACAAAGGAAGCCACAGCCCCCAAGAACAAACAAATTGACAACTTCCCAAAAACAAAGACAGGGACAACCTCCAAGAACAAAGGGACATGCACCAAAGAGCAAAGAAGGGGTCAACCTCCAAGAACAAAGAAATGGACCCCCTCTAAAACAAAGAAGGGGAGGAACTACCCCCAAGAACAAAGGGACAATCTCCAAGAACAAAGAAAATGACAACCCCCAAGAACTAAGAGAGGGACAACCCCCAAACTTTAATTGCTTCACAAACACGGAGTCATTTGCACAACAGGCTATCTACCTGAATAGAGCCGACAGGCAGCTGCCACTGGGCGCTAATCATTCGTTTCTTGTGTTATTCAATCAGGTATCAGTCGCGCAAACATATACTGTGTGATATTTTACGTGTATGACCATTCTGTTTATTTACCCCGCCATGTAGGCAGCCATACTCCGTTTTCGGGCGTGTGCATACTGGGTATCTTCCTGTTTCCATAACCACACACTGAACGCTGACATGGATGACCCCACCAGGCGCCGTTACCGAGATTCGACCCCCGAAAACGAAGTATGGCTGCCTACATGACGGTGTAAACACCCGTCATACACGTAAAAGCCCGCTCGTGTACATACAAGTGAACGTGGAAGTTGCAGCCCACGAACGAAGAAGAAGCAGAAAAAAAAAGAAGAAGAGAAGAATTCGGGCTTACCCTCAGACTGAAAGTTCAACGCTTTAAGTTTAACTGCTCGCGCCCTATCGAGCCCTGTTGAACTCTGGACAAACAAGGGGGAAAAAAAAGGCCAGAGAAGGTTGAGGGCAAGTTGGGGGCACCTGGAGAACCAGCTCCTGGGTCTCCTTGAAGGTGTCCTTCGCGATGGTCATCGCCACGCGCTGGTCGTGCGACGAGGTCAGCTTCTGGTCCTCCGGGGCGCAGGGCACCGTCAGGAAGTCTCGCCTGATGCGGGACATGAGCAGCAATTTGGTGAAGCTCCTCACCGTAGCCTGAGTGAACTTGAATTCCTGCCAGCACACACAGACACACACACACATACACACACAAACAACCCTTTTTCATCAGCATGTCGAGGTGTGTTGGCCTAGTTAACTAGTGGGTAAGACGTCCGCCTAGGAGCGCGAGGGAATCTGAGCAGAACACTGGTTCGAATCCCACAGTCGAGAGTATTTTCTATCCATAGTCATGTGTGTGTGTGTGTGTGTGTGTGTGTGTGTGTGTTATAGGTAGACAGATGGATGTGATATGATACATAGATAGATAGACAGACAGATAGACATACATAAATACATACACACATATGTACATCACTGATCCATCCATCAACACACACACACCTACATAATTATATCCATGCATACATCCACCCAACCACCCAACCATCCACCCATCAACACACACACACACCTATATATATCCATGCATACATCTACCCATCCATCCATCCATCCATCCATACAGAAGAACAACATACACCCAACCTTATGACTATCGAAAGCAATGTCCGAGGTGGCCAGCTCCTTCCAGACGCCGTCTTCAAGGAATTTCATGACCAGCTCTCGGGAAGTGGGCAGACGTCCCGCTTGGGGTATAGCCACGTACAGGTCAGTCTGTGTGCACGTGAACACCTCTTAGCTGAGGTGTGTGTGTGTGTGTGTGTGTGTGTGTGTGTGCATAGGTGTGTGAGACAAGACAAGACAAGACAAGACAAGACGTTTACTGAACTGGGCCATTCGCCCATGTCAAAGGGAACAGTGGGGTTGGGATGAAAATCAGACGAAAGAAAAAAACAGCGTGTATTGGATGCCAAGGGTTTTGAATTTCATTATCCATACATGTAGCCTCAGACTACCTATGTGTGTGTGTGCATAGGTGTGTGTGTGTGTGTGTGTGTGTGTGTGAGAGAGAGAGAGAGAGAGAGAGAGCTTTCTTAAAGTCTACAAACAGGAACAAAGGATTACAACACACACACACACACACACACACAGACGCAAAAAGAGTGAGCGTAACACTTCCATAAAGACAAACATAGAGATGAAATCACGTACGAACATACATGCAGGCGCACGCATACACACACCCACACATACATACATATACACTTACACACACACTCGCGCACGCAGTTACCCATAAACGTACGCGCGCGCACACACGCACGCACACACACATAAGAAACATACACACACACACACACACGCACGCACGGACACACACACAATCGCACGCAGACACACATCACACACACAATAACACACACCACAACAAACACAAACACACACACACACACACAGACCGGAGGCTTGGTGATGTGGAGCCCATGTCGATGGGAGATCTGCACGATCTTGCTGTACAGCTCTTCTTGCTCCCCATACGTCACATTCACGTCAAGCTGAGATATGACGTTACACTTGATGTCCCCTTGCTGCACGTGCTCGCCCATCGCCCTGATGATGCAGTGGATCTCCCGGTTTTCGGGGTCCTCCTGTTCTTCTGGGAACCTGTGTGTGTGTGTGTGTCAGGGGACAAGTCCACATCTAACAAGTTTCTTGCCTGTTGCGCGCATGTGTGTGTGTGTGTTGGGGGGTGGGGGGTGGGGGGTTGTATTTATATTTCTCTTTTTTGTCACAACAGATTTCTCCGTGTGAATTTCGTGCTGCTCTCCCCAGGTAGAGCGCGTCGCTACACTGACAGCGCCATCCTTTTTTTTTCCCCCCTTGCATGCACTTTTATTTCTTATTCCTATCGAAGTGGATTTTCCTACAGAATTTTGCCAGGGACAACCCTTTGCTGCCGTGCGCTTTACGTGCGCTAAGTGCATGCTGCACACGGGACCTCGATTCATCGTCTCATCCGAATGACCAGCGTCCAGACCACCACTCAAGGTCTAGTGGAGGGGGAGAAGATATTGGTGACTGAGCCGTGATTCGAACTAGTGCGCTCAGATTATCTCGCTTCCTTGGTGGACGTGTTACCTCTAGGCCATCACTCCATACCATATCACACACGTGTGTGTGTGTGTGTGTGTGTGTGTGTGTGTGTAAACTGGACAGAAGCAGCCTTTCCATAACAGCAACTGCTGTAAACAGGAAGACAGCTGCATGCAACACCGCTCAGCCATTTTGGAATCAGCCGTTTGAGGATAATGTTGTTTTGGAGCGTGAAGTTGTCAATGGGGAGATAGCAGTGGATGTGCAGGCCCGCTTTTCCTGGTGGACGTTTCGTCGCTCGCAGAGGGAGAAGTAGGTCATATGACGTCATAGGCAGTCCACCACCGTAAAACTCGCTTCTCTCCGAGTGTGCACTGTACTGCCTTTGTTCGGACAACTTTTCGGCAGAGTTTATAAATGGATCAGTTCCAATACGTAGCGGCAGAGATATGACAGGAAACACGCTCAAAGTAAACATCGAAGACTAAAAGCAAGTAATGGGTGTAATTATGAAAACTAAATATATCTTGTAAACTTGCAAAAAAGGTCACCGAAAATATTCAAAATCCATTCGTCAGAACGATTTCCACGACGAAATTTTAGCCTTTCGGTGACCTGGAAAAAAAGGAAATGGAGACGCACGTGCATACGCGGTTCTAGCTTAAAAATAGATAAATAAATTAATTTAAAAATTAAATAACCGAATTAGGAACCTCCACGAAAATCAGACGAAAGTAGGTCTGCACACTCTCCTTAATAATTAACGAACCAGTCCACTCGAATGGTTTCATGGACTGTTGCACTGAACCAGGCTTCTTCGCGAGTCGATGGAAACAGACAATCAACCCGATGACCAGTCAGACGAGGATTCTGCAAGAACTGCCAACAGGGTTATCCGTTGTTCACTCAGTTAATTTAAGTAAGCAATCATTGATTTAATCCCCAGTCAGCCACGTGTCTCCGTAAGACAGTCGGTCAACCAAAAGGCAGGATCAAATAGATCACAAACCTCCTCGGATAGCCAAATCAAGACATCTAGCCAATAAATCTGCTGTTCAATCAGCCGATCAATCATTCAGTTTACTAATCAGGCCATCAGGGAAAATGAATGAATTATACTGGCATATGATGAACGAAGTCCATCTTTTTTCTTTCGTAGACAGGCAGACAGAGCAATGAAGACAAAATCGTTAAGCGTAAATAACAATAATATCGGTAATTTGTTATCTTAGTAATGTCATCATTATCTATGAAAGAATAAAGTAATCTTTTCCCTGACCTCTCTCTCTCTCTCTCTCTCTCTCTCTCTCTCTCTGAAACTCATTTCACATCTAACTGCAAAAGATGCAAAGAATTGCGAAAAAACTGTACCCCTTTTCAATACAGCTCCAGTGCAGAGGAAAGATTTGTTCGGCATACTGATGACGGAAAATGAAGATATGATACTCTCACAAGCAAAATATGTATCCGAGGCATTAAATATACGTAAAATGTCTACAATCGGTCCAAATACTCATTAATCAATTAAAAACTTAGTGTGGGTTCGGTGAGGGGGAAAAAGCATAGACAAACAGGAAGGGTTATATTTGGATGGTCAATTTCGACATTGGATTTTTATGATGACTTGTGTTCGTAATGATATGATGTGTTTCGATATTACAGGCTTGAATAATTGTTATCTGTTTTATATATACTTTGTCGTGTGTTCGTACTGATAAGATGTGTGTCGATGTCACATGCTTAAATGATTATTATGTGGATGATATGTACTTTGTTTCCTGTGTACTTTCCAAATCTTGGAGACGAACGACTGGGGAAAAATGCACAGTACCCGCCTTCCACATGGAGCTAATGACAAAGTACCAAAGTGTTGCTTACCCATTAGTAGTTTATTCTGCTTCAGTTATGTTTTTCCTTTCTGTTCCATCTTGTCTGTTTTGCACCATTTTTGTTTTGATTTGTACCTACAGCTAATGACATTGAACATTTCAGTGTTCAGTTCCCCTCTCTCTCTCTCTCTCTCTCTCTCTCTCTCTCGTCAATAGCAGTGTATAGTTCGGGTAGATCCTAAAGTGTGCCGAAACCTGTTGACGTAAAAAAATTAATTAAAAAAAAAAGAAAAAAAAAGATCGTTGTTACCCCCTTGTCAAAAGACCTTTGTAGGCAATAACGGTTTTTTTTAATGATATAATAATTAATAAATCAAATTTCACGCTTCCCTCCCCATCTAAGACAAGAACCGTCTTCTCCTTCTCCTCCTCCCTATACACCACCCTGATCCCCACACCCACCTCCCTCACCCCTGTCACGACTTAAGTTGTGCTTTGAAATCCCTTCCGACAAACCCAAACTGCTAGAAGACTCAACACACAGAACAAAACAAATTACACAAAAGTTAAAAGCACAACACAAATGTTCAATAATATACACACATAAAAATTTGTTATATCCACGTTTCGTCAGCACATACGCGCACATACACACTCAGTTACAATATCATGTATTAACACCACACACACACACACACACACACACACACACACACACTACACTTGCGTTCGTCACGAAATTAAAAGCACACTCACTAAACGTACCCAAAAACAAATGAACTTAGGTGTCTTCACAAACAATAATATTCATCTTCACAAAAAGGAACAAGGAATAAATGGAACTGACAAAAAACGACGAAACAATGAATGAAGTCGGTAGGAGGACACAATGTCAATCTCGATAACACCCACCCACAGACGTAGACACAGAACACCTCGAATCACGATAAAACCATCCCCAAAAGGTCCACACCCAATCACACAGGACTGGAACTGACGACGATTACGAAACGAAGAATCAAGGCAATTGGAAAACATCACAGCAAACCTCAACAGCCTCTCTCCCAGGAGGCGAAGACGCAGGACTTCACAAGACTTTCTTGAAGTTTTTTTTGTTTTGTTTTTTGCAAACAGGAACACAGGATTACAAGTGGCGTTGGAACACCGAAACGTAGAGTACATCCACTCCAAGGACAATCATCCCAGACCAAGGCAAACGACATGTTTCACTTCACAGCTTCTAAGAGGTCCACACGAACAAAAGAACCCCCCCCCCCCCAAAAAAAAAAAAAGAAGACTGAAACATAAAGCCACACCGAAACGAAAAGTTAGCAACTTTGGGACATCCATCCCAGGATGTTAAATCCTTTGAGACATTCGTGAAATCATCTTCACTCCTGTTTCTGTTCCGGAAGTTCCCATTTATGTGTTGTCCACACACATGTCCGTAGGCTGATCGATGGATTTTTCTTCATCCCCTCTTACAGGAACACCGTCATACATGCAAATTACTGACGACCGAAAATACTGTGATGTGTAACAAATGACATGCACACACACAAAAAAACCTGAAAAAAAAGGTCCAATCTCCTCAAAAAGAAACATACATATCTCTACAATTCCAAACATTTCAACCAACTTTAGACTGCCCTTGTCTTTTTGTTTGTCCACCCATGACACCCCACCCCCACCCCCACCCCCACCTCCTACCTCCCCCCATCCCCTACCCCTACCCCACCCCCTGTCCCATTCCTCCATCTCCATTATTTACATTACTCACACAAGCGTCACGAACTCTTCGACCGCTCCTCCAGCTTTGGCTTTGGCCTCCTGCTCCCTCCTCAACGCTTCTTCCTTGGCCTTCCTCTCCTCCTCCAGCCTCCTCTCCTCCTCTTCCTGCTTCCTCTTCTCCTCCTCCAGGCGTTTCCTCTCCTCCTCCTCTTTCTTCTCCTTCTCGATCCGTGCTTTCTCCTCCAGCTCCTCCTGAGTCGGTTCGGTTTGGTTTTGTGTGGTGTTGTATAGGACGAGACAGAGTGAGGCAGCGATTTATGAAAAAAAAACACGATGTGAACGAACTCAGAACTCAAAGCGTTTTCATTAAAGGATAAAGATTTGTTTTCGACATGGCCAATGAGGGGGGGTGGGGGGGTGGGGGGCGATTGAGAGAGAGAGAGAGAACTGAAAACCGAATATGCAAAAATCAACAAGACTACTATATCCATTCCATCTGTCTATACATACGTACATATATACATACAATGATATATATATATATTCGTCTTTTCCCCACCTACATTTTTCTCTCGTTGCCTGCTTTCTTGGCAACAACCAACATCAGTTAACCAACCCTTAACCACCTCCATCCCATCCCCCCTCCTCTGCAACCCCCATCCCCCACCCCCACACACAACACCGTACCCTCAATCTCCCCCCACCCCCCCCCCCCCCCCAACCAAAATCCCCCCTCCCCCCTCCCAAAAAAGGAGAAGAAACAAAACGGGTAACAAAATAAAAAAAATATATAAATAATAAAAATTAAAAAGCCCAAACCAAACCCGATTCACTGAGAAGAAAAATAATTTCACAGCTCATAATCAAGCCTTACAAACCCTAAACCTCACTGTAGGCTACCATTTGTGCTGTGGAAGGTGGTGGTGGTGGTGGTGGTGTGTGTACGGTCACAGCACGTGACCACCATTAATTATGGTGTGTGGTCCATCTTCCGGTTTCCTTTTCCCCCCCTCTCCTCCTGCTCTTTCCTCCCTTTTCCTGCCCTTCAGTTCCGCACACTGCTTGTTGTTGGAGGCGAAGAGCGCATCGCTCAGCACGCCTGAGCGTGTGTTTACATCTCACTGGTCACAACACGTCATCCATTTTACGTCATGTTCTAGTGCCGTCATTAGGGTTTGATTGTATGACGTTCTTTGAAACATGACGTAGTCTTGGAGCAGCTGAAGTCAGCGATTGACCTGCTTGCCTGGACTTTTTTTTTTCTTTCTTGAATTGTGGGGAGGAGTTACCCTATGTTTGGCACCACACACCGAACTGAGGGCCGTCTGTCCTCCATGGGCGCCAGTTCTGTGTTGTCTTCGTGAATCTACATCATGTTTTTTTCTTTCTTCTATATTTATAGCTGTAAAAAGAACAACTACTAAAACTGACTAAAACATTAATCAAATCAAACCTTTTTCCCGCATTTCTTTTCTTCACAAACAGGGTTCTGAACTTGTGGGAACAATCTTCCTTGCCATATCATCACTACAGGAACACTTTAAAAGAAAAAAAATAGGATTATGGCTTCCAAATGAATTCCTCCATCTGAAGCTAGCCCTAAGTAACTGCGCACAATATATAAAGTGTAAAAAGAATTCCTAATGTTCAGGCAAAAGGCTGATAAAGCCCAAACCCGTGACAAAATATGTGATATGATATGGTGCTACCGTGCCAGGTAAGTAGCCACTTGTCCATTTTGTTAGGATTTACACACAAACAGGGAATGATGAGGTTGAAAGGTTTAACAGTGTGTGTGTGTGTGTGTGTGTGTGTGTGTGTGTGTATCACTGCGTGTCACTGTGTGTATGTGGGCGTTTGTGTGTGAATGTGTGAGTGTGTGTGTGTGTGTGTGTTTGTTTGTTTGTGTGTGTGTGTGTGTGTGTGACTGCATGTCACTCTGTGTGTGTGTGTGTGTGTGTGACTGCATGTCACTGTGTGTGTGTGTGTGTGTATGTCACTGCGTGTCACTGTGTGTATGTCACTGCGTGTGTGTGTGTGTGTGTGTGTGTGTGTGCGTGTACCCCCAGGTATTGATCAATGGAAGTGGCTACATTTCCGTTTTGTAGTTTGAACGCATTGTACACTGTCACAATTCATGACATCCTCATGCTTCTGTCATTCTTCTTCCATGATTAAATCTTTGACTGTGGCTTTCTTTACATGCCGATGGTTGCGACAATCTTGTGTGTGTGTTTGCGTGTGTGCGTGTGTGTGTGTGTGTGAAGCAAGTTTGGTGTGACGCGGTTTTGTTTTTTGTTTTTTTTGTTTTGTTTTTTTAGTATAGGTGACGTGTTGCTTCAGAATTACGAAGGCCTCACTGAAGTGGTGGAGAGAGCTTGGGGTTACACTGACACCAGTGACAGACAGTGTGTGGTGCCGAAGAGTTCCTTAAAAAAAAAATAATAATAAAAGAGAGAGAGAGAGATGTTATAATAACGCAGGAAGTTAGTGGTGGGTGGGGTGAGAAACTGTGTCGGAGCTGGTTTGTGGTCGGCAGGAACGGTGACTGCCCAAGAACATCCAGGTGTCTAGCATCCTAGATTATTGCACCGGGAGATTTTTCGCGTATTTTGCTATGGCCACTTAAGAGAAATGACATGCTGTGTGTAGTCGACCCTTCTCATCAAGAAATAGGCGTAGAACGAATCCGACATGAAATAACCCATAGTATGAACCCGAACCGACGCGCACTGTCTCAAACCGATTGTTCTTTTGTCAACACTTTTATGGTTTGCGGGACAAAAAACGGAAAAGCAAGATGGCGGCTCGTTAGTTTGGTGATTGAAGGAATCTGCATCAGAACTGAGTAAAATAACGTTCAAAATAAGAGTCGAAAATCACTGAAAATGGGTTGCAACATTTACTTATGTTTTGATGATATCGTTTCATTTTTGCACACATTTTTGCCGGTAAAATAGGTCCCTGAAATTTAGGACGCTAAAATAGGACTCGGGGGAACTGCTAGCCACACATGCTTACTTAAATTGTTAGCTTGGAACGTGAACATGTCTGTAACAAGGCCTCAGCCACGTGCAAGTCAAGTCAAGTTTAGCCCATGGCTTGTGTTGTGTTTGTGCCGTGTGTGCTGCGGGGGACAGTTTACTGTAATCAGGATGTGACCGATGGTGAAAAGATAGAAAACAATATGATCCCAAGTACAGTCCATGTGCGGAGTCCCTCACCGTACAGGTTCTGAATGTATTGGGGGGTGGGAGGAGACTTTTCTGGACTGGGGCTAATTGAAGTACTTCAAAAACGAACATTGTGCAGACGGATGGGGGACGGGGGTGCGGGTAGGGGTGGGGGTGGGGGATGTGGGGGGTTGTGTGTGAAATTTGAAGTGATTTGAGTTTCTTTACATATTGGTTGTTGGTTTTTTTGTTTTTGTTTTTTCGTAACTGTTTTTGGAAGGTTAAGTTCCACTGTGTGTATTCTTTTCTTTTTCTTTTTCTTTTTTTTTTAATGAACTGTTTTCTGAGCGCACTGATGTTGTTGCTCACTAACGGGAAAATGTTAAATTGTTTTTACGTGATCAACCACCCATTTAACTTATACACTCACTTTCCTTTAGCTGTTGGCTTTGTCACCTAAGGGTGAGGGTTTTTTTTTTATAATCCGTTATGTAACTTTCTTTTTTTTTTTACACACAAAATCATTGCCAGACATACAGACTGACTGTGCTCAATCTACGCCATTTCTTCCACTAGTTTTGATGAGTGAGAGGAAGGTGGAATGGGTGATCTCCCTTGGTTTGTTTTGTGAGTTATGTTAATCATATGTGTAGGATGACTGGATGAGAGCTCACACTTCCATCATTGCCAGCAAGAGAAACAGGTGGGTCTCCGGTTTTGTCAGCTTGTATGATATGACGTCATTTTGAACGTCTAATTGTGTTGCGTGGGTGTTCAAACTGGGTTGGGTTGAAGGTTTCTGATCCGCCTCTCTTTATTAAAGGTGGGACAGCTTTGAGCCATCGAATATAAAAGTCCACTACCGTTCCCCATCCTTCCACTCACCCCCCCCCACACCCACACACATACCCCTGCACACACTTTTCAACCCCCTCCCCCCAGCCACCCCTTTCCCAACTTCTTCTTCCTCCCTCTTCTCGTATTATCCCCTTTTTTTCTTCTTCTTTTTTTTTTTTCTTTTTTTGTATTTTTTTGTAAGTTCAACTTTGGATTCTGAGTCGTGAAACTTCTTCCAAATGATCTATTCAGAATCAGAAAACTTATAACCAACCAACAACGCCCCCCACTCCCCACCCCCTCCAAAAACACCTGAATCCTCTTGGCCTCATCGGCAGCCTTCTGGGCGGATTGCCTGTCCTCAAAAGCCATGGCTTGTGTCTCCATGCTGAGCTCCTCGGCCTCCGCCACGTGCTTGTGCACCTTGGCCAGGGCGTCCAACGCCTCCGACATCTTGGCCTGCAGGTCCAGATCATCAGGAGTCTGCTCGAGTTCTTTGTCTTGATCTTCATCATCTGTCCATGTACGAGAAAAAGTGGCCAGAAAGGTTAATTAAGACGCTGTAATCTGTCCCCCTCTGTCCATGTACGAGAAAAAGTGGCCAGAAAGGTTAATTAAGACGCTGTAATCTGTCCCCCTCTGTCCATGTACGAGAAAAAGTGGCCAGAACGGTTAATTAAGACGCTGTAATCTGCCCCCCTCTGTCCATGTACGAGAAAAAGTGGCCAGAACGGTTAATTAAGACGCTGTAATCTGCCCCCCTCTGTCCATGTACGAGAAAAAGTGGCCAGAACGGTTAATTAAGACGCTGTAATCTGCCCCCCTCTGTGCATGTACGAGAAAAAGTGGCCAGAACGGTTAGTTAATCAAGAGCTATAATCTGCGTATATGCATGATCGAGGGTCTGGGTTCGAATTCCGGTACTGCCCTTCCTTTTTTCCCCTTTCATTTTGACTAGGAAAAAAATCAAGCTGAGGGAGGTTGTAAGGGACAGTGCATCATGTTTCGCCGACGGGCGTTTCGCCTAAAAACTGTCACTAGCGCTTTCGTTTCACCTTGTGCACCAGGCTACAACAGCCTTCTGGCAACATAATATATATATATATATATATATAATTACTAGGTTAATTAATGGCATTAACACGTGTTGAAATGTGCCTTCTAGATGTTCATCGAATAAAGATATGAACATGCGTCCACCATATATAAATTATATATATATATATATATATCAGTCTTTTGTCCGTGTACAGATGTATCTTTAAATCCTTTTCAGGCGTTCGTTTCGTCTGTGGATGACTGTGCATGGTGTTCTCCGTGTTCACCAACTGTTTCAGAGTTCAGAAGATTGCATGCAGATTCGGTTTCTATTCCAACTGTCTTGATAATAATGATAATAATAATAATAATAACATTAACTGCAAATAATAATGATAACAAATGATAATAATAATAATAATAATGATAATACTGATAAATGGATACTTGTTGAGCAAAGGGAGCTCAAAACGCTTCATAGTACACATTAAACACACATACACACACACACACTCACACACACACGCGCGCGCGCGCGCGCGCACGCGCGCAATAGCTTACAAAAGGAAGAAGTATAAAAAATATATAAAAAAAAAGCGAGATAACGATTTAGCTCACAAAAGCATAAAGCAGATTCAAAGACTACGCCTATTACATGATTACGCACACTAACACACACACAAACACACACATGCACACATGCGAGCCCGCACGTATACAGAGAGAGTCTACATGGCTTACAGCTGAATGTCATTGGAAAGGGATGGAAGATGCATAGGCTTTTTCAAAAAAGATGTTTTCTGACCAGTTTTAAAAGATTGAAATGGTCTTAGCACAAATACGTACATTTTCGAAGTATGTTCAGTTGCACAATTAATAATCCATTTCAGGTCGAATGAATAAAGCGTGTATTGTATCGTTGCAAAACATGCATGGCCTGATTTTGTCATAGACTGTGTATCGAACAGAATTTGAAATTTGAAAAAGTTTGTCAGAAAATGTGCGGACATGACTGATTTTGTTTCAAACAGAATTTGAAGTTTGAAAAAGTTTCTGTCAGGGAATGTACGAGCATGACTTGGCCTGTGGGTGAAACCAACTTCAGTGCAAAGGCGAAACAAATACGAGTGTGTGTAGACGAAACGAACCTGCCGACACGATTATGGTCCCGTTATCCTCGAACTGCTGTGATCTTTACTTGCAGACAGAAATAATAACGGATCCCCACTCAAACCCGCAACCGAGTGACGTAAAGTGCCTATGCAATGGTCTTTGTCGTCAGCACTGGTTCTAAAACATTTCCACGGAGGCGATAGTACAGATTCTCATCCGTCACACCGGAGATTCTTTTCTAATCCTGTTTGTTTTTTAATAACCATATCGCTCTGTTTTGTCGTTGTTGGTTTTGTTTTTGCTTTTGTTTTTTGTTGTTGTTTTTTAGGTTTTTTTTTTTTGTTTTTTTTTTTACTAACTTTGATAACAAAAAAGACGTGCCGGTCAGTTCTACGTTGATTCCTCATTAATTAGACATACGATTCGTGCAGTTCAGCGGTTTTTCGAGGATAACGGCAATCTTCGCGGTCAACGGCACCACACACGATGACGAAAAAGGACGTGGTCGGTTTTGCAGAACAAAGCGTGGGCGAAATACGTGACACCCGTGTGTGTGTGTGTGTGGGGGGGTGGGGGGGGGGGGGGGGACAGGTGGATGAAGGGGCAAGTAGGGGGGTTTGGGGGGAGGCTTGCATGCACAAGGGAGGGTGACGCGGGTTTCAACGATAGGAACGATTAGGGCTGGATTGGGGAGGCATAGACAGAGATGGAGGGATGTAGAGAGATTGAGAGAGACAGAGAGGGAAGACAGGAACGGAGAAAGAGGGTGACGGAGCAGAGAGAAGGAGGGAGGTAGGGATAGAGATCGACAGAGGTAGAGACAGAAAATAAAAGAAAAAAAACAGAGGGAGGGAGGGATAGAGATCGACAGAAGCAGAGAGAGAAAGAAAAAAAAAATAACAGAGGGAGTGGGGGATAGAGATCGACAGAGGTAGAGAGAGAAAATAACAGAGGGAGGGAGGGATAGAAATCGACAAAAGTAGAGAGAGAAAATAACAGAGGGAGGGACAAAGATCGACGGAGGTAGAGAGAGAGAGAGAAAAAAAATAACAGAGGGAGGGAGGGATAGAGATCGACGGAGGTAGAGGAATAGAAAAATAATAACAGAGGGAGGGAGGGATAGAGATCGACGGAGAGAAAAAATAACAGAGGGAGGGAGGGATAGAGATCGACGGAGGAGGGAGAGAGAAAAAATAACAGAGGGAGGGAGGGATAGAGATCGACGGAGGTAGAGGGAGAGAAAAAAAAATAACAGAGGGAGGGAGGGATAGAGATCGACGGAGGTAGAGATAGAAAATACAGAGTGAGGGAGGGATAGAGATCGACAGAGGTAGAGAGAGAAAATAACAGAGGGAGGGAGGGATAGAGATCGACAGAGGTAGAGATACAAAATACAGAGTGAGGGATGGATAAAGATCGACAGAGGTAGAGAGAGAAAATAACAGAGGGAGGGAGGGATAGAGATCGACAGAGGTAGAGAGAGAAAATAACAGAGGGAGGGAGGGATAGAGATCGACAGAGGTAGAGATAGAAAATAACAGAGGGAGGGAGGGATAGAGATCGACAGAGGTAGAGATAAAAAATAACAGAGTGAGGGTGGGATAGAGATGGACAGAGGTAGAGATAGAAAATAACAGAGGGAGGGAGGGATAGAGATGGACAGAAGTAGAGATAGAAAATACAGAGTGATGGAGGGATAGAGATGGACAGAGGTAGAGAGAGAAAATAACAGAGTGAGGGAGGGACAGAGATCGACAGAAGTAGAGAGAGAAAATAACAGAGGGAGGGAGGGATAGAGATGGACAGAGGTAGAGAGAGAAAATAACAGAGGGAGGGAGGGATAGAGATCGACAGAGGTAGAGATAGAAAATACAAAGTGAGTTAGGGATAGAGATCGACAGAAGTAGAGAGAAGGGGGGGGAAAAGAGAGTGAGGGAGAGATATGGATCGACAGAGGTAGTGAGAGAGAGGGAAACAGAGGGAGGGATAGATATTGACAGATGTAGAGAGACAGAAAACAGAGGGAGGGGTGGACAGAGAGAGAGAGAGAGAGAGAGGGAGGGAGGGACAGAGAGAGAGAGAAAGGCAGAAAACAGGGAGGGAGGGACAGAGATCAACAGAGGTAGAGAGACACAGAAAACACAGGGAGGGAGGAACAGAGATCGACAGAGGTAGAGAGACACAGAAAACACAGGGAGGGATGGACAGAGATCGACAGAGGTAGAGAGACACAGAAAACACAGGGAGAGAGGGAGGGAGGGAGTGACAGAGATCAACAGAGGTAGAGAGACACAGAAAACACAGGGAGGGACAGAGATCAACAGAGGTAGAGAGACAAATACAAAGTGAGTGAGGGATAGAGATCACAGAAGTAGAGAGAGAAAATAACAGAGGGAGGGAGGGATAGAGATGGACAGAGGTAGAGATAGAAAATAACAGAGGGAGGGAGGGATAGAGATGGACATGAAGTAGAGATAGAAAATACAGAGTGATGGAGGGATAGAGATGGACAGGAGGTAGAGATAGAAAATAACAGAGGGAGGGAGGGATAGAGATGGACAGAAGTAGAGATAGAAAATACAGAGTGATGGAGGGATAGAGATGGACAGAGGTAGAGAGAGAAAATAACAGGAGGGAGGGAGGGATAGAGATCACAGAAGTAGAGATAGAAAATACAGAGTGATGGAGGGATAGAGATGGACAGAGGTAGAGAGAGAAAATAACAGAGTGAGGGAGGGACAGAGATCGACAGAAGTAGAGAGAGAAAATTACAGAGGGAGGGAGGGATAGAGATGGACAGAGGTAGAGAGAGAAAATAACAGAGGAAGGGAGGGACAGAGATCAACAGAGGTAGAGAGACACAGAAAACACAGGGAGAGAGGGAGAGGCAGAGATCAACAGAGGTAGAGAGACACAGAGAACACAGGGAGGGATGGACAGAGATCAACAGAGGTAGAGAGACACAGAAAACACAGAGAGGGAGGAACAGAGATCGACAGAGGTAGAGAGACACAGAAAACACAGGGAGAGAGGGAGGGACAGAGATCAACAGAGGTAGAGAGACACAGAAAACACAGGGAGGGAGGAACAGAGATCGACAGAGATAGAGAGACACAGAAAACACAGGGAGGGAGGGAGTGACAGAGATCAACCGAGGTAGAGAGACACAGAAAACACAGGGAGGGAGGAACAGAGATCGACAGAGGTAGAGAGACACAGAAAACACAGGGAGGGAGAAACAGAGATCGACAGAGGTAGAGAGACACAGAAAACACAGGGAGAGAGGGAGGGAGGGAGTGACAGAGATCAACAGAGGTAGAGAGACACAGAAAACACAGGGAGAGAGGGAGAGACAGAGATCGACAGAGATAGAGAGACACAGAAAACACAGGGAGGGAGGGACAGAGATCAACAGAGGTAGAGAGACACAGAAAACACAGAGAGGGAGGAACAGAGATCAACAGAGGTAGAGAGACACAGAAAACACAGGGAGGGAGGGACAGAGATCAACAGAGGTAGAGAGACACAGAAAACACAGGGAGGGAGGGACAGAGATCGACAGAGGTAGAGAGACACAGAAAACACAGGGAGGGAGGAACAGAGATCGACAGAGGTAGAGAGACACAGAAAACACAGGGAGGGAGGAACAGAGATCGACAGAGGTAGAGAGACACAGAAAACACAGGGAGAGAGGGAGGGACAGAGATCAACAGAGGTAGAGAGACAGAGAGAAAACAGGGACGGAGGGACAGAGATCGACAGAGGTAGAGAGACACAGAAAACACAGGGAGGGAGGAGGGACAGAGATCAACAGAGGTAGAGAGACACAGAAAACACAGGGAGGGACAGAGATCAACAGAGGTAGAGAGACACAGAAAACACAGGGAGGGAGGGACAGAGATCAACAGAGGTAGAGAGACACAGAAAACACAGGGAGGGAGGAGGGACAGAGATCAACAGAGGTAGAGAGACACAGAAAACACAGGGAGAGAGGAGGGACAGAGATCAACAGAGGTAGAGAGACACAGAAAACACAGGGAGAGGGAGGGACAGAGATCAACAGAGGTAGAGAGACACAGAAAACACAGGGAGGGAGGGACAGAGATCAACAGAGGTAGAGAGACACAGAAAACACAGGGAGGGAGGGACAGAGATCAACAGAGGTAGAGAGACACAGAAAACACAGGGAGGGAGGGACAGAGATCAACAGAGGTAGAGAGACACAGAAAACACAGGGAGGGAGGGACAGAGATCAACAGAGGTAGAGAGACACAGAAAACACAGGGAGGGAGGAGGGACAGAGATCAACAGAGGTAGAGAGACACAGAAAACACAGGGAGGGACAGAGATCAACAGAGGTAGAGAGACACAGAAAACACAGGGAGGGAGGAGGGACAGAGATCAACAGAGGTAGAGAGACACAGAAAACACAGGGAGGGACAGAGATCAACAGAGGTAGAGAGACACAGAAAACACAGGGAGGGACAGAGATCAACAGAGGTAGAGAGACACAGAAAACACAGGGAGGGAGGGACAGAGATCAACAGAGGTAGAGAGACACAGAAAACACAGGGAGAGAGGGAGGGACAGAGATCAACAGAGGAAGAGAGACACAGAAAACACAGGGAGGGAGGGAGGGACAGAGATCGACAGAGGTAGAGAGACACAGAAAAAACAGGGAGGGAGGAGGGACAGAGAGAGAGAGAGGTAGAGAGACACAGAAAACACAGGGAGGGAGGGACAGAGATCGACAGAAGTAGAGAAAGGGAAAAGACAAAGGGAAGAAGAGAGAGGGAGGGGTGCGATGAGACGATAGAGAAGAGACAGAAGACAAAGGGAGGGAGGGAGGGGACAGAAGAGAGTAGAGAGAGACAGAAAGGAGGGCAGAGAGAGAAGAATAGAGAACAGAGGAGAGGAAAGAAGACATGGAGGGAGGACAGAGAGACAGAGGTAGCAGGAACTCAGAGAGACAGGAGGAGAGGGCGCAGGACTCCCATAACAACACAGACACACACACAAAACACACACAAAGAGGACACGAACACACACAGTACAGACACACACACACACACACCACGCGGCGCCGCCGACGCGCCACAACCAGCTTAACACCACAATAAACAAGAAAAAATAATAAGTATAATACAAGATAAAAACAGGCGCGTCACAGTCAGAACCCGCCCACCCCAAAATAAACAGACTCACTCCACCACCCACTACCGGCGTGGCGATCACCGCAACTTTTGATGTGTCGTAGAGGGAGGTCTGAGTCTTCAGCACGCTAAACCTGTCCATCTGGGACTGGTGCCTGACGTTCTCTGAAGTCTGCATCTGTCAGCAGGGTCCATACAACTGTCAGCTTTCCGTGGTATCGCTTCCATTCCTGGTACCTGGAAGGGGACAGGGAGGGGGTGGACAGAGTGTTAAGAGCTTATCTGGCAAACAATAATGTCCGAGGGTTTTTGGGTTCGAATCGGTCTCGGCAGTTCTTCCGCAAGACGTGATGGAGCTTCTACTAGATACATCGGAGTGATGTATTATAAACCGAGGTACCTTTCCAGTAGCACTGAGAACTCAGCAACGTAGTCTTGTCCTCCAGTAAAAGTGATTGATAGGTACACGAATTTCTCTCTAACAACAGACACACACACAACACACACACACACAAGACAGACAACACACAACACATTTATCGAGTAGGGAACAGATACATAGGACGGAGGGCATTAATCACCATCATATGTATCAAACACACGCACACAATCAACAGACGATCAGCATCGACCGGACCAAGATTCATCACACGTATCGCGGTAGCAGGACAATCAACATCAAACATTGCAACGAGGATCAGCACATCGTATCATCACGCGTGAGAACACCAGATGCCACCAAGGACTAAGCCCTACGTCCGTAGAGCTAGAGTCTTGGTGCACACACCATCAAATCATCAGGAATTTCACGATCAGTCATCAATCGCACACATGACATCGTCAAATTTCCATCATTACTGGTGTGACTGAGTTGGGTGCAGTTTTGCGTGAAGACTGTTTGCCGTGTGTGGTGGCGGGAGGGACGAGTATCTAACAGTTCGTGTTTGAGTAGTGATAGATGCTAGTGTGATGTGTGGTGTGATGGTTGGTGCTGAGTAGGTGTTGCAGGATTACGTATCGGGAGGTGTAGTGGGGGAGGGTTTCCAGGATTCAGTTCGTGAGTGTTTTGTGGCACAGAAGCTCAGTGTGGGGGAGGTGGAAGATGATAGAGAGGGGATGGAGAACACAAAACACCTAGCGATGGTGAAGGATAGGCAGGTAGAGAGACACAGAAAACACAGGGAGGGAGGAGGGGACAGAGATACAACAGAGGTAGAGAGACACAGAAAACACTGGAGGGACAGAGATCAACAGAGGTAGAGAGACACAGAAAACACAGGGAGGGACAGAGATCAACAGAGGTAGAGAGACACAGAAAACACAGGGAGGGAGGGACAGAGATCAACAGAGGTAGAGAGACACAGAAAACACAGGGAGAGAGGGAGGGACAGAGATCAACAGAGGAAGAGAGACACAGAAAACACAGGGAGGGAGGGAGGGACAGAGATCGACAGAGGTAGAGAGACACAGAAAAAACAGGGAGGGAGGAGGGACAGAGAGAGAGAGAGGTAGAGAGACACAGAAAACACAGGGAGGGAGGGACAGAGATCGACAGAAGTAGAGAAAGGGAAAAGACAAAGGGAAGAAGAGAGAGGGAGGGGTGCGATGAGAGATAGAGACAGAGAGACAGAAGACAAGAGGGAGGGAGGGAGGGGGCAGAGAGAGAGAGAAGAAAGAAGAGTGGAGGGCAGAGAGAGACAGAAATAGAGAACAGAGGGAGGAAGAGAGATGGAGGGAGGCACAGAGAGACAGAGAGCAGGGAACTCAGAGAGAGAGAGAGCGCAGGGAACTCCCCATAACACACACACACACACCACACACACACACACACACACACACATACACACACACACACACACACACACACACACACCACCACCACCACCACCACCGCCGCCGCCGCCGCCGCCCCACAACCCAGCTTCAACCCCCACAATAAAAAAAAATAATAATAATAATAATAATAATAAAAACAGCGCCGCTCACAGCTCACAACCCCGCCCACCCCCCCAAAAAAAAACAGACCTCACCCACCCACCCACCCACCTACCGCGCTGGCGATCACCCTGCAACTTTTTGATGTTGTCGTAGAGGGAGGTCCTGAGGGTCTTCAGCACGTCTAACACCTTGTCCATCTGGGACTGTGTGTCCTTGACGTTCTTCTGAAAGTCCTGCATCCCTGTCAGCAGGGTCTCCATCAGCTTGTCCAGCTCTTCCGTTGGGTACTCGCTTCCCATTTCCTGGTACCTGGAAGGGGGACAGGGGGGAGGGGGTGGCAGAGTGGTTAAGACGCTTATCTTGGCCAAGACAATAATGTCCGTGAGGGTTTTTGGGTTCGAATCTCCGGTCTCGGCAGTTCTTCCCGCAAGACGTTGACTGGAGCTTCTACCTAGTCATTCGGATGTGATGATATTATAAACCGAGGTCACCTTTCCAGTACGCACTTGAGAACTCACAGCAACGTAAGTCTTGTCCTCCAGTAAAATTATTTGATAGGTACACGAATCTCTCTCTCTTACACACACACACACACACACACACACACACACACACACACACACATCTTATCGAGTAGCGGTATAAGTACATAGGAACGAGGCATTTACACCATCATCATTATCATCAACACAACGCACCACCAACATCAATACAACATCAGCATCATCGGCACCAACATCATCATCACCATCGTCACCGTTGGTCATCATGGCAACTCAACATCAACATTGCATCATCATCATCATCATCATCATCATCATCACGCGTTGGCAACACCAGGCAGTGCCACACACCATCATAACTCATCAGAAACTCTTCACCATCATCATCATCACATCGCTATCACCATCACATCGTCAACATTTCATCATCATTTTATCTTGGTGTGATCTGGTTTTGGGTGCATGTTTTGCTGTGGAGAGGCTGTTTGCCGTGTGTGTGTGGTGGGGTACTGGCGAGTGGCCGTGCGTTCGTGTGTGTGTGTGTGTGTGTGTGTGTGTGTGTGTGTCGTGCCTGAGTGCGTGTTGCAGGGATTCGTTTTCTGGAGGGTGTCATTAGTGGGTGGGTGGTTTCCAGTGTTCAGTTGCGTGAGTGTTTTGTGGCACGTGCTTCCATGTGTGGGGGTGGAGGTGGAATACTGATGAGGGAGGCGGGGAGTGGGGAACGAAATATACAGCGCTTTGAGCAGTATTTCTGGTGAAACGCGCTTTATAAATGTCCATTATTATTATCATTATCATTATTACATCGTCACCCTCCCGACATGTCACCAACTGATATCACCAAGCATCATCAACATTTGAGACTGCATTATCATCATGATTCATCGTTTCACATTCATTTCAGCTCGCGCGCGTACGCACACACACACACACACACACACACACATATGAATACACTCACTTCGATTCCATGAGGATGTCCCCCAATCGACTGAGAGCGGAGTTGAACTTCCCCAGGTCGAAGGCCCCTGGCTCGGCTGAGTCGAACAGGTCATCTTGACCAGCATTGTCGTTCCAGTCTCGGAACTCGCGATCGTCGATCCACTCCTCGCCCTCGGCCGGCCCCTTCAGCAAAACGATGTCTGGATGATGGTGCTGGAACACTTCCTCTCTGTTTTCGTTCGCTGTGTGGAACAGGGGTAGAGGAGCTTCGTTGTGGAGTCTGGCCAGGCTGCGGTGGCTGCCATACAAAGGATGGTATGTCTCCGGTACCTTCTCTGTCCTTCTAAGGCCCAGTTCTTCTATCCCAGTGTTTGTTTCCGCTTGGAACAAGTCTGGATTTTTTTCTCGCTGGTCGTCTCTCCTGCCCACTGACGTTTCTTCTCTTGGCGTGGTTTGCTGTTCTTCTTCTGCTTCGTCTTCTTCTTCACACCCCATCTCTGAGTCCTCGTCGTGTTTACCTGGGGAGTTAGACCTTTGCGTCTCGTTTTTCTGCAGTGTGAATGTTCCTGGTAACGTGTGCATTTTGGCGTCGCCTTCTTTCACTGGTGGTGGTATCTCAAGTCGGAACGAAGTTAATTTTCCTGGTTTATCCCTCGTCAACGATGCTACGCTTGTTGGTGCGTGAACTTTTGTCCCTCTTTTGTCTTTTCTCATCAGAGGCTTCTTGTTTCTCAACGAAATTGCTGCTAACGACTTGAGACCTTTGATAGTCAACACCTTAATTCTGGGTGAGTGCGGCTTTACTGCGTTGTATTCGTTCAACGGCGACGCTCCATTTTCTAGCAAACTGAGTTTTCTTGCTTCATAGTGCTTCATCATCACCGATGTCATTTTTCTAAGCACCCTCAGCTTCCCCGCTCTGGCATTTGGCGAAGTCAATGACGTCACCGTGTACCCTGCCGGCGACCCGTGGGAAGGCCGAGTAGCTAACTGACTCACGTCGTCTGGAATGACGCCGTCATCTTGACCACCACCATCGCTCTGACCGCTGATAATCTTCATGATATCCTCTCACCTACGGCGTCTACTAACTTGATGTTGGCTGCGGAGTAGAACAGAACAGAAGAGAATATTTCATTGTCATAGAACCTTAAGGTTTATAAGACACAGAAAAACATAAACAGGAGCATATCAACAAAAGAAACATTCGTAAACAAATGTCACCGGCCTGGGCTGTAATTCTTTTAGCAGGATCAATCCACTAGGCTTGGCTTTTGGACGACATATATCGATTAGGAATCTGTTTCTGTAAATATTATATTTTACACAATCGTCTTAAAGGCGGATCTCATCTTCTAAACTGTTACAGGTATCACACAGTCTTTGCTCTTTCGGTGGGTTTTTTTTTTTGGTTTTTTTTTGTTGTTGTTTTTTTTAATATACCTTCCCTGTTCGATTTGTAAGCCATGGGCGCTGATTCGTAACATAGTCAGTGACTTTTCTGTGTGCTGCAGTGCGTCAACATTACCTGTGGTCAGAGAGGGCAGTCACAATTCAACGCTCTGATGATGTGTGGAAAGAAAGATGTATATCATGGTGATTTTAAACAAGTGTGAAAGGATGAGATGGCACTGAGTGAGACCAGAGAAAAGGCAACAGGAGAAACCAGGGGCAGAGGGGGAAATAATCATGGTTGTCATCATCACCATCGTCTTCATAGCAGCAGTAGTAGTAGAAGCTGCTGTTGTAGCTGTTATTGTAATGTTGTCATTGTTGTAATAATGAGAATAATAAAGATTTGCACGTGACACCCACTTTGTCCAACGTAAAAATGTGGGGTAAGATTTGAGGGTGGCGGGGAGTGGCGAAGGGGGAGGGGGGGGGGGGGGGGGGGGGGGGGGGGGGGGGCGCTGAAAAATGGGTTGTTTTGAAACATGAAACCTTAACTGTAATATTGCCGACTTTGAACTTTGACCTCTGACCTGAACTTTGGAGAGGCTTCATGTGCTGGTTCTAAACATGAATGTGTCGTGTTTTCAACAGCTCATGCCGTCACCATGGCTGGTCACTAATATCCTACCCTGTGTCATTCCTATTCCTCTCCATCCCCAACAATCTCTCTCTCTCTCTCTCTCTCTCTCTCTCTCTCTCTCTCTCTCTCTCCGCCCCCCTCCCCACCCATGCTCTATTATTCAATGTTATGTCGAGCAACATTCACTTTCATCTCAATCGATCTTTTTAATTTAAAATCTAAAAAAAAAAAAAGCTTTTCCAGCAAGCAAGCAAGCGTGTGTGCGTGTGTTTGTATGCGTGTGTGCGTGCGTGCGTGTGTGTGCGTGTGTTGTGTGTGTGTGTGAAAAGGCGCGAGCAACGAGTTTCTCCTTTCTATGTCATTTAGTAGTAGTAGTAGTAGTAGTAGTGTCGTCATCATCATTGCATAACATTTGTGGCTGTTGTTATCATATTGTTGTTTCACTATTGGTATTACTATTGATAAAAAAAAAAAATTGAAAAGAAACAACCGATTTGTCGGAAATTCAACAGACATCGTTCAGTCAAATTGCAAACAGGCCTATATTAATCTGATTCGGTCAACTATTCAACCCATATGAACTGCATGACAGTTTCAGCCAGTCAAGCTGTAAAAATGCATACCTTGTCCGGATTTGTGAAATTAATCAACCACACGTGTAACTCAATACAATCAATGGAATCTGCTGTGTGCGTATCCCGCACGAAATTGTCATGTTATCATTTTCAATGTGTGAATGAAACGGGTAGCGACGGGCGCAATATCCGAATGGTTAAAGCGTTGAACTTTCAATCTGAGGGTCCTGGGTTCGAATCACGGTGACGGCGCCTGGTGGGTAAACGGTGGAGATTTTTACGATCTCCCAAGTCAACATATGTGCAGACATGCCAGTGCCAGTGCCTGTGGAGAAATTCGCATGGAAGGCATAATCCTTTCCGTGTTTATCTACTAAAATATTAAAATTGTTAAGTGTTCCTGCACCAACAATGTTACTGGGCAGATTATTCCAGAAGTTAACATTTGTAAAATATATATATATATATATATATATATATATATATATATTTGCTGATGACACAAAGGCTTACTGTGGAATGAATAACGAAGAAAAACAAATTCTGCTCCAAGAAAGTATACATAAACTAGTCAATTGGACAGAGACGTGGCAAATTTAGCTTAACAATGAACAATGTAAAGTACTTCACACTGGTAAAGATAACCCAAAATACATTTATCATATGAACTCTGATGATATAGAAGAAACTAGGTTGGAAAAGGATTTGGGAATTCTGGTGGATAAAAATTTAACTGTTGAAGAGCACATCAATGCTACAGTAAAGAAAGGAAATAGAATAGCAGGCATGATCACCCATTTTATCCAGTATAAAATAAAGATGTCATGGTGCCATTATTCAAATCATTAATAGGACCAATACTAGAATATGGTAATGTGGCATGGTCCCCTTACCTTAGAAAACATACTGACTTGATTGAAAATGTACAGATTTACCAAACAAATTATAGGGATAGGCAGTATGTCCTATGAAGAGAGACTAACTAGTTGGAAACTCCTAAGCCTGGAATATCGCAGGTTAAGAGGTGATATGATCAAGGCATGTAAGATTCTACATAGACATTATGATAAGAGCATTACAGAAAATCTCTTCACTCTAAAGGAAGTAATCATACCAGGGGACACCCACTAAAACTAATGAAAACATTCACTAAATCAACCTTTTTTAACACTTTTTTTTACTTACAGGGTTGTTAACTTCTGGTATAATCTGCCCAGTAACATTGTCACTGCAGGAACACTTAACAGTTTTAAGAATTTATCAGATAAACACTGGAAGGATTATGGATTCCAAGTTAATTTCTCCATAGGAAGCTAGCCATAACATTAGTAACTGCGCACTCTTATATAAAGTATTAAAAAAAAAATTATGAATTAAAAAAAAAGTCCTAACTGATCAATCAAAAGGCTGATAAAGCCTAAAAGCCGTGACACGTGATATGATATGATAACAACTTTCACAAATTAACGTACAGATGACCATAATGTAGTGGTAGTAGTATAAGGACTGGCAAGTCATCTGCCTAGACCTCTCGGCTTTTTTATGTCCCCATCGAATCTTCATCTTCACTTCTTCCATTTTATTTTATTTATTTATTTTATTCTTTTGTTTGTTGTTGTTGGGCGGGGTATGCAAGTACACTTCTGCAAGAAACTTTGTTTTATTCTCCATGGTCAAAAATTGTTTCTTTTAAGATGTGCCCAGTAAAACACATTTGTTCGCGGATCTCTAATACTTTGAATAAAAAATGTTTAAAGAAAAGAAAAAAAAATCCGAGATTCTACTTAACTCGATTGTCGAATTCATTTCCCTACCTTATTTTGTTTGACTTCAGGGCAGAACACGTCTTTCCCATGTAGGACAGTCCACAAAGAAGCCAACTTTGAATCGGAAGCCGATACCAATACCAGGGACTAATCCACGTTAGAAGCTAAGAATCGGAAGATGGTAGGAATATCGGGCCTATTCCGAATGAGAAGTTCCTCGCCTCAAAGGCAGAAAAAAACAACCTCAAATGGAAGCAGACCATTCGGAGACACGGTGACCTCTTGTCCAGTTGAATGACGTATTCATCTGTTCCGTCTTCAGCTTCAGGATGACGTCAATTTTTTTCCCCCGAGGACTTAAAGATTAGTTTCTGTGTGTGTGTGTGTGTGTGGAATATATATATATATATATATATATATATATATATATATATATATATATATAACAATAGAAAAAAAGGAAAACAACAGAACAGTTTCTCACATGCCCGACCGGTTTCGACCACTGGTCTTCATCAAGGGCGTTTACTGGTATGTCAAAATGCAACACACACACCAACAAAGAAAACAAAAAGGTTAACAAAGCTCATGAAAAAACTCATGTAAAAACTGCATCCAGGGCATGCAGCATGAAAAGAACAGTGTGAAGTGTTGCTTGGGGAATAGGAAGAGAGGCTGGTGAGTAAAGTAGTCAGAGAGGACGAGAGAGAGGTCGAGAAAAAATAGATGGGCAGATAATAGGAGGGGGGAAAAAGAAAGAGAGACAGAGAGGGAGGGGGTCAGGGAGGGAGAAGGGACTGTGAGAGAGGAGGAGAGAGAGGGAAAGACAGAGAGAGACAGACAGCGAGAGAGGGGGGGAAGAAATAAGGAGAGGGGGGGGGACAGATGGCTGATGTGTGTGTGAGAACAATAGAATATATATATATATATAATGAAAAGTTCAGGATTATAAGACACAAATACAATGTTAAATAAGTGAATGAATGAATAGATACACAATTGATTAATCAATTAACGTAATAAATTGGTACAGCATTCATAAACAAATTTTCCTAATATTGTTTGTATATATTCATCATCTGTTAACATCAACTGACTGGGAATTTTTCCTGTGTTGTTCAAATTTTGAATATCTTTTAAAAATTGTTCCCTTTAAATAAGGCTTTATATTTACTTCAATGATCAAGAAGATGGATTTCGTCTTCCAATGTGTTACACTTGCAACACAATCTGCCTTCTTGTGGAATATCTAAATATCTACCCTTTTCAATTTTTAGGTGGTGTATGTGTGTGTGTGTTCTGTTTGTTTTTATAATAATAATAACAACAACAACAACAACAGCAATAATAATAATAATAATAATAATAAACCCATTCTTTATAAATGTTTGATTTCACTTTCATCTTGCACGACTGTGCCAGTGATGATGGTGATGCTGATGGCGACGACAACAGCACGAAGAAGAAGAAGAATGATGATGACGATGTCGATGATGGTGATAATGATGATGAGAAGAAGAAGAATTGCAGTCCATTCATCATTTCTAGTGTCTTCTATCCAGCTTGGGAATGGTTTTGAGACTACAATGGCGTACACAACATTCTCCATTTACGAATATTGTCTAAATAATAATAATAATAATAATAAAATAAATAAATAAATAAATAAATAAATAATTCCAGTCATGTTTATAATGATTTAGTTCTCTCATTTCCCTTAGCTGTTACGATATTTCCGCCCCTTTTCATTAAAAAAAATGATAATGATAACGAGTGTGTGTGTGTGTGTGTGTGTGTGTGTGTGTGTGTGTGTGTGTGTGTACGCGCGCGCCCCACAATCGTTAAATTAAGTTTCGTTGTCAGACTTACAGAGATTTGTTCAGGAAAGTCCGTTGCTCATTTTTAGCATGCTGTGTACCATTCTACTATGGAATAATTTTAATCACACGGAGAGTACATGAGTAAGTGAGCGCGCGCGCGCGCGCGCGCGTGTGTGTGTGTGTGTGTGTGGTAGCCGCTTCAGCCGGGCTCGTGGACAGTCCGACTCTCACTTATGCCTGACTGTGTCTGTCCGTCATGTCTATGTTTGTTTGTCTCTGACAGAATACATCCGTTCTAATTCCCTTCTTCTTCCCCTCCTCCTCCTCCTTCTTCTTCCCCTCCTCTTCCTCCTCCTCCTTCTTCTCCTCCTCTTCCTCCTTCTTCCCCTCCTCCTCCTACTTCTCCTCCTCTTCCTCCTTCTTCCCCTCCTCCTCCTCCTCCTTTTTCCCTTCCTCTTCCTCCTTCTCCTCCTCTTCCTTCTTCTCCTCGAGTCCTCCTTCTTCTTCTCCTCCTCCTCCTCCTCCTTCTTCTCCTCTTCCTCCTTCTCCTCCTCCTCCCTCTTCCCCTCCTCCTTCTCCTCTTCCTTCTTCTCCTCCTCCTCCTTCTCCTCCTCCTCTTCCTTCTTCTTCCTCTCCTCCTCCTTCCCCTCTTCCTTCTTCTCCTCTTCCTCCTTCTTCTCCTCCTCTTCCTCTTCAGTCCTTCTTCGCCTCCTCTTCCTCCTACTTCTCCTCCCCCTCCTTCTTATTCTCCTCCTCCCCCTTCTCCTCCTCAGTCTTATCTTCCTCCTCCTCGATCCCTCCTTGCCCTTATTCCCTTCCTTCCTCTTTCTCTTCCACTTTTTTCTTACTCGTCTTCTAATTCTTGTCCTCTTCCTCTTTCCCATCACCCCCCCCCCCCCCCCCCCCCCCGCCCCACAACCACCCTCCTCTAGCGATCTCTTTCTGCTGAGACTGTCTTCTCTCTTTCTCTGTTTCTTTCGTTTATAAACCAGCAACCTGGCACAAAAGCCTATACCTACCGGGAACGACAGAACGAAGTATTAGTCATTAATAATCTTTTCATGAGAATGAAGGGTGTAGCCTGCCTTCCGCCTAACTGGGGTCATGAGAACGGTAGAAATCTGACTTGAAGAGCGGACTGCATTTGAAATTCCTCAGTGCTGGACTGAGTCCAGTGTTGACAGCTGGAAAAGTGCGTGTGTGTCAAGAGTCGTGGTAAGCCTGTCACGTTTTTTTCTTCCAGTGCTCAGTGCCGATGACATACGAAGGCCGGCCAGAGTCGACAGACCTGTAGTGTTTTTTTGTTGTTGAAGAGCTCACTGATCAGTGACATTTAAAGATAGGATAGATACTGGTGTCGATAAAAACCAGATATTATTGGCGGATTTAGGGGATTCAGTTTTCAAGAGAGGGAGGTTTCCTTCATCTGTTCTCTGTACGGGATTTTTGACTGATTTGTGTCCATGTAAACGAGTCTTTCCAAAGACTTGGTGTCTCTGTGTGTACCCGTGGTAGACTTTAAAGCTGGCATTTTACCTTTCAAGGTCAGTGGCATTGGAACCAAACTGGGTAGGAAGGTGGGTACAAGATATTAAGACCTTTGAAGTCATGTGCTTCATGGGGAGGTGACGAACAGAGTGAGAAATCAAATGTTGGGATTGTTGATTTTTTTGGCAAAATGCAAAACGCTTGATGCAGACCGTGTTCTTGATATTGTGACTGGTCATGGGCTATAGCATCATCCATAAAGAAATTCATAACTAGAAGTTAAAGGTCAAGGTCACAACATGAAATGATACATTGATATGAAAACGTTTCCAAATAGGAAGATGCCCCAGTATATATATATATATATATATATATATATATATATATATATATATATATATAATAAAATAAAAATCTTCATCAGTTTCGGTACAATGATTGGTCATGGTTAGAACAAAGCCCATGTAAAGAGACAAGTTCAGAGGTCAAAGTTCGAGGTCACAACATGGCGAACTGGAAAATTATAGAAGCATGATATTTGTTAGAACTTATAGGTTTTTCTTTCAGCTTTCGTTAAACATTGTGCAGTGGATCGTTTTGGGCAGAACATAAACATATCTGCCGTTCCTTGGCCAGTTAACTTAAAGATGTGGTACATCTATGGATATGTACACTCAGTTTTGCGGCCTCATAATTAGTGTATCATGTTATGTCAGTGATGCTTGAATTGGTAAATAAACTATCCGTGCACAGAGATCCAGCAAGAACATAGGCCTATATCAGTTCGCATTGCGACGATGTATTGAAATACATTAAGTAGAATAAAATGAAACAAACAATCAGTCGAGGACTGAAAGACAAAAAACTGCAATGAAAATAAAAACCTACCCTGATCAAGAGTTCACCTCGATGTCGTACTTTAGTCCCCCCCACACCCACCCCTTCCCTGTAAATGCATAATTTTATATACACAGTACATACATGTATGCGGCATACACATACACAGTAGAGAGACTGAGATACCGAGCAAGCACACACTGACACACACACACACTGCACACACACACACACACACACACACACACACACACACACAGTGACACTGGCACACACAAACATCCGCGCGCGCGCCGGCGCCGCTCGCGCGCACATGATACACAGCCGGCGGCACACACACTGACAGTGCGCGCGCGAACAGTCACACAATGCATGTACACACGTGTATCTGTAGTATGATGCATGCGTTTGTAGTGCTTTGTGTATTGAGACGAGCTAAGGGAAATAACTCCGGTTAATCTGAACTTGGCGGAATAAACGTGGCTTACACAGAAGCACCCTGTCTGGACTCCATTTGTCCCTCTGCATAATATTACATGGTGGCAGCGGTCTCATCGACCCCAAAAACATGGCAGAAAATCAGCAGGCAAGTGACAACAACGGTCATCGACCCCTCAATCTCCCCACTCCCAAACCGTTTGACGGCACGCCAGCGAACTGGCTGAAATGGCGCCAGCGTTTCGAAAGATACTGGTCGGCGTCCGGACTGATGAACAGATCACGACGTGAACAGGTGAGCACCTTTCTGTACACCATGGGAGAAAGTGCTGACGACATTCTTGCCACCCTACGTGTAAACGAGGACACAATTGACTTTAAAGACTTGCTGCAGGCTTTCAATGGTTACTTCAACGTGAGAAAAAATATTATTGTAGAAAGAGCAAAATTCAACAAACGCTCACAGGCAGTCGGAGAAACCATTGATGCATTTATTCAAGACCTCCACAAATTGGCCGACGAATGCAATTTTGGTGACTTGAAAGAAGAGTTAATAAGAGACAGAATCGTGGTTGGCGTTATCGATGACACTCTATCAAACGAGCTACAGTCGAAAGCAGAACTGACACTGGCCCAAGCTGTCCAACTCAGCAGGCAGGCAGAGGCCAGGAAAGAAAGCCAGCAGCTAATCAGAGGCAGTCCTTCAGTCAACCTGGTAGACAGGAAACCACCTGCCACTTACAACCAACGCTTCAACTCCAGGAGTCAGTACCAGCACCACAAGGCCAGAAGTGCTGCTGGCAACTTTTGTGGTTATTGCGGCAAAGAGCCACACAGTCGAGACAAATGCCCAGCCAAGAACGCAACATGCAGCAAGTGTCACAAACATGGACACTTCCAAGCAGTATGCCGCAGTAGCCAAGCTCCTCGACACGCCCGTCGCCCAAGGGCAGTCCATGAGCTGTTTGAAGACGAGGAAGATGACGGGGACAATGACCATGACAGCCATTTCCTAGGTCATGTCTACCATCTGCAGGATGAAGACTGCTGGTCAGCTGAAGTCCTTGTCAATGGCTGTCCTCACACCTTCAAGCTGGACACGGGGGCATCAGTGACAGTGGTTGGAGAAAAATGGGCAGCCTCACATACTTTGACCAAGCCCACCAAAACCCTGAAGGGACCAGGAAATACCAAACTGAACATACTCGGCACCTTTCAAGCACAGCTGCAGCACAAAGAAAAGACAACAACAGAAACGCTATATGTCATCAATGGACAGACATGCTCCCTCCTCAGCAGATCAGCCTGCACCAAGCTTGGCTTAGTTGCACGCATCCACAATGTGACACAGACAACGGATTTCAAGCAAGAATTCCCTCAACTTTTCACTGGTCTCGGGCTGCTGCACACCCCTTACTCCATTTCCCTCAAGCCAGAAGCCCGTCCAACATGCCTGTATGCCCCACGCAAAATTCCCCATCCACTCGTCCCAAAAGTCAAGCGTGAGATCAACAGAATGATGGAAGAAGGAGTCATTTCCCCTGTTACGGAACCCACCAGCTGGTGTTCGGGAATCGTCATCGTTCCAAAACCAAACGGGGCAGTCCGCATCTGTGTGGACTTGACACAGCTGAACAAAGCTGTGCAGCGGGAAGTTCACCCCATGGCATCAGTAGACGAGAGCTTGGCTAAGCTGTCAAAGTCCAAAGTCTTCACCAAGCTTGATGCTAAAAGTGGATTTTGGCAAGTACCTCTAGACCCTGACTCAAGGCTCTACACCACTTTCGTCACGCCTTTTGGGCGATTTTGCTTCAATCGCCTCCCCTTTGGCATTAGCTCAGCCAGTGAAGTGTTCCAGCGCCTTATGTCTCAGATCCTGGAGAATATCGAGGGCGTCATCTGCCACATGGACGACATCCTCGTCCATGCAGAGGACCAGCAAACGCACGACCAGCGCCTGAGGACAGTCCTGCAACGACTCCAGGAAGCTGGCCTCACACTGAATGACAAATGCGAATTCGCAAAACCATCAATCAGGTTCCTAGGCCATATCATCGATGCAAATGGCATCCACGTGGATCCAGCCAAGGTGGAAGCCATCACTAGCTTCCCACCTCCCACCAACATCACTGAGCTCCAGCGCTTCCTTGGCATGATAAACCAGCTAGCGAAGTTCACGCCTAACCTTGCTGACATCACCGCACCACTACGGGGCCTACTCCGCAAGGGCACAGCATGGACATGGGGCGACCAACAAGAGGCAGCCTTTCAAGAAACAAAACGCCTCCTCACCTCTACACCAGTCCTTGCTCACTACAGCCCTGACCGAGAGACAACCATTGCAGCTGATGCTTCCAACGCAGGGATCGGGGCAGTGCTCTACCAAACACAAGACAATGGCACACGACGACCCATCTGCTTTATTTCAAGGTCACTCACAGACGCAGAGAAGAATTACGCAGTCATCGAAAAGGAAGCCCTGGCAGCTACTTGGGCCTGCGAGAGACTGAGGGAATATGTCTTGGGACTTAAGTTCACCCTGGAAACAGACCACATGCCATTGATCCCCTTGCTCAACACAACACAACTGCACAAGATGCCACCACGGATCCAACGTTTTCGCCTCCGTCTCATGCGATATGACACCAAAGTCACCCATGTGGCAGGAAAAAATCAGATCACAGCAGATGCGCTGTCACGCGCACCAGTCTCGCTACCCGACAAAAATGACGTCAACCTTATTGATGATACAACTGCACATGCCCAACAGTGCATCAACATCCTCCCAGCATCAGCCGAAAAGCTACATCGAATACAACAGTCACAAACAGCTGACCCAGAAATCACCGAAATTCGCAAATACTGCACCAATGGCTGGCCCGTCTACTTACCTCATTCTCCACTCCTCCAGCAATACTGGACCAACAGACAGCACTTCACAGTCGTCGATGACCTGCTACTCTTTGACGATCGCATCGTCATTCCCCGTGACATGAGAATGGACATCCTAAACCACCTACATGAAGGACACCAGGGCATCACTAAAACCCGTGCCTTGGCCTCATCTTCAGTTTGGTGGCCTTCCATCTCCTCCCAGATAGAAGAAATGGTCAGCAAATGCCGCACCTGCGCAATACACAGGCCAGCCCAAAAAGAGCCATTACTTCCCTCTTCCTTCCCAGAACGCCCATGGTCCAGAGTCGGGATGGACCTCTTTGAACATGATGGCAAAATGCACATCATCATCATTGACTACTATTCTCGATGGATTGAGATTCGACCCTTAGAAAAAACATCAAGCGCTCACACCATCGTCAGAATCAAGAGTGTTTTTGCAGCCCATGGCATACCAGATGTTGTTATTTCTGACAACGGTCCACAATTCGCCAGCACAGAATTCAGGGCGTTTGCAGCAGATTACGGCTTCACCCACACCACGAGCTCACCACGGTACCCCCAGAGCAATGGTGAAGCAGAGCGCGCAGTCCAAACGGTGAAACAGATGCTCAAAAAATCCAAAGACCCCTATGCAGCCCTACTCCTCTACAGAGCCACTCCATTGCGCAATGGTCTCTCCCCCAGCGAACTCCTGATGGGGAGGAAACTTAAAACCAAACTTCCAATCCTACCCTCCTCCCTCCGCCCATCAACTCCCGACCACTCTCTCATCCAAGAAAAAGAGAATGACATGAAATCAAAACAACGAACACTCTTCAACAAACGCCATGCTGCACGAGAGGCACCTCCGCTCAAAACAGGAGAATCTGTGTTCATTAAAGACATGAACAAAACCGGACAGGTTGTAGCAGAACACCACAATCCACGCTCCTTCATCGTGGCAACAACGCAGGGCACGATCCGCCGTAACAGGTCACACCTAGTGGCTATGCCTGGTGAAGCCCATCCAACACTGCAGACAAACACTTCCGCAGGGAATGCCACCCTGTCTGGGAATGCCACGTCTTCGGGTTCTCTTCCACCACCATCACCACCTCAACAGATCCCCTCACCGCCCAGACAGCAGCCACCCATACAGATGGCCACGCCCAGAGCAACACCCACGGCCCCAGGACCAGCTGTCAACAACACACCAGGCCAACACCGTACCAGATCAGGCAGACCAGTCAACAAACCGGCGAAGCTGAATCTGTGAAAGTGTACCCAGCAGATCTGAGAAAGGCCCTTATGGCTTATCTGTACTGGGAAAACAAAGTGTAGGAAGTGCAAATGTGCTCCCATACAGGTCTGAGAAAGGCCCCTATGGCTCACCTGTCTTGGGGAAAACAAAATATTAGGTTGAAAACTTCACCAGCACAACAAACTTACTTCACCCCATAATCATACCAATGTGTGGAACACAGTGCAACATTGACATATATATTCTTGTGTGTGTACATGTACATTGCTTCTAAACACTTACCAGTAACCGCTGATCTAGTCATATCTCATCATCAAACGTACACTGGTACCAAACCCAAAACCCACACAAATATGTTTAACGTATTGTGTTTGTTTTTCACGACATTTTTTTTCTTTTCTCCTTTTCACAACAAAATTCTCTTGTCACTAAAAGTTTCAAAGCATATCCCATGACATGTATCCGCCCACAAGCCATAATTTCCTTATTTCTTTGGAAGGAAACTATACTGAATTGATTGACATTGTTACGAATCAGTAGAAGGGGGAAGAGGAGAGAAGTGAACAGACTCTCACAAAAGAAGCTCAGTGAGACTCGTAGTGCATACTGCATGATCTGCTTTAAATTCATTTTTAGTTCTTTGTGTATCTAGATGGAACTGAACAGTACCCCACATAAAAAAGGGGAGTTGTAGTATGATGCATGCGTTTGTAGTGCTTTGTGTATTGAGACGAGCTAAGGGAAATAACTCCGGTTAATCTGAACTTGGCGGAATAAACGTGGCTTACACAGAAGCACCCTGTCTGGACTCCATTTGTCCCTCTGCATAATATTACAGTATCTATATGTATGCGGCATCAATAGCATCGCTATACATGCACGGTGAATATGCTTTTAACTGAACTGAAGGACGTTCTGTTGCATGTGTACACAAATGCATGTTCATGTGGACATAGACACATGTGCATACTTCTCCTCCCCACACACATGCACACACAAACAGACCGTGGACCACAAACAGCATTAACACACACACACACACACACACACACACACACACACTAAAAAAGAAAAGTTCGCAACTGTCGCTGGAAAACCTTGGCGCATGTGAGTTCGTGACGTCACATCCGACGTGCACCAACACAATGTGTTGTCCTTAGATACAAGGTGGTCCTGTCCGTGGGTGCGTGCGGGCTTTTAGTTTAAAATTGTTTGAAACAACCGGCAAGATAAACTCTAAAGACGTCCATTACGTCCGCTGCAAGAGCGGCAAAATGTCTTCGGGTGACGCCAAAAATTACCTGTCTAAACGGAATGTTCCTGCTTTGTTTGAGGTAAGAAACGAAATAGCGTGAAATGGTTGTTTAAAATGCAAAGGAACTTTATTTCGATTTTGCCTCACAGGTTGCCACTGCGGCCTTTACGATGTTATTCATAAACTGCTGGTTAAGCTGCTAGTAACCTGTGATTCGGTTGAATGAAAGCAGAGCTGGATTTAACTACGATTACCTTTTTGTGTAGACAAACAGATGCATCGATAACCAGTCCATAGATTTCGGTCAGCATCTGTTGATTTTTGTGGGCAACAAAGTAGGTTATATGAATGAGACGAACACAAAGAAAATGCCATTCAATTCAGATGATCAGTGTCTGTCTGGCATGTCAGCTGTTTGTAAGTAGTAACATGAATGATTTGATGAAGTAGATAAGGAAGCATTAAAAATAAACGAATGAAATTCAAAATGTGAGAAAAGAAAGAACAAAGGGGCTAAACAACAAAGAAAGATCAAAGGCATAAAGAAATCTAAGTGTGTGATATCTAGCTTCTACAATTATGTGTGCACAAAGAGCACACACACACACACACACACACACACACACACACACACACACACACACACACATGCATGCGCGTGCGCACACACTTGCACACAGACACTCACGCACATACGCATGCATGCACACGTGTGCCCATTTGTGCATATGTTCGTGCACACACACACCTACACACAGAGAATTGTATATGAATTAAAGATACTGCAGATTATTATGCTTGTGAAATATGACTGAAATACCACAGTGTTATACGTTTACATTATTTTAAAAAATCTTCCCTCACATAACTTTTGTTTGAAGATAATTATTGCATACATTGATGCTGTAACTCTGTGTGTGTGTGTGGGTGGGTTAGTGTGTGTGTGTTAGTGTGTGAGTGTGTGTGTGTGTGTGTGTGTGTGTGTGTGTAACTTACAAACATGTACTTGTTCAAGTGTGTACACACACATTATTTTTTTTTTTTTTTTCAGTGAATCTGGTTATTGTACACTGTAGTTTTATCCCCTTTATTGTCTAAGTTTATAGTGGTTGAAGTGTTCCCAATTTGATTTTTTTTCAGCAGTACTGTATTATGATCACGTTCCTTATATGGTGATATTGAAAATGAAGTATAATCATCATAGTTTTATTGATTTACCATCTCTCTTTTTTGTGTGCCCCCCCCCCCCTTTTTTTATCTATCAATAATTTATCCATTTTTTCATTAATTCACTCATTACTGATTTATTGACCTGTGTCTGGTTCTGGCGATGTCTGATGAGGTGTATTGATCTCTTTCTGTGTTCGGCTGTGTCTGATGAGATGTATTTTATTGTATTGTATTACTCTTTTTTGTCACAAGAGATATTTTCTGTGTGAAATTCAGGCTGTTCTTCCCAGGGAGAACACATCACTACACTGAGAACGCTACTCTTTTTTTTCTTTCTTTTTTTCTGCCTGCAATTTTATTTGTTTTCCTATTGATGTGGATTTTTCTACATGATTTTGCCAGGAACAACACTTTTGTTGCCATGGGTTCTTTTATATGTGTTAAGTGCATGCTGCACACAGGAGGTCAGTTTATTATCTCATCCAAATGACTAGCATCCAGACCACCACTCAAGGTCTAGTGGAGGGGGAGAAAATACTGGCGACTATGGGATTCGAACCAATGCGTTCAGATTCTCTTGCTTTTTAGGCGGATGTGTTACCTCCAGGTCAACACTCTACTGAGATGTATTGATCTCTCTCTCTGTTTCTGGCAGTGTTGGATAATATGCATTGATCTCACTTTGTTTCTAATAGTGTCTGATGAGATGCACTGATCTCTCTTTGGAGGAAAGTGGTAGAATGTTTAACTCGTTCGTTCCAATTTTTCTATGAACCAATACTCCTCCCTTGTCTCAAGATTCCTATGATACATATATTCCCTTCATTCCTGGATTTACAGAAGAGAAAGAAAGTATGAAGCAGGGTACTTATTTCAGAGATGTATGGCAACGCAGCTCATTACAGTACACTAAGATTGTCGAATACTGTTGTGTACAGAATTGATGCAAGTTGTCTGTGACCCTGTTGACACTGCAGGGTGACATCTCTGATGACACTCAGGTGTAAAGCAGGTGACTTTGGGGTCAAACACAATGCATACAAGTAAGTATTACATGCGGGACAATGTTTTGCTTGCAGAGTATACACAACATGCAGGTACTCACTGAGTAGTACCTCATATGTATCTCAGTGCCACACTGTTATTCATATCCATGAAAACTGTCACAATTGTCACTGCTATTGTCCTTATCACATGAGTGATTTGAACTTTGTCTCAAAGAGAATATATACCTTTCACAACACAAGCAGTCACTGAGCCAGAATCAGATCATTATCTTCACAATTCTTGAACCAAAACTATTCAGAAACAATACTGTCTCTATATATTCATGTGCGTGTCACAGTCATCACGTAATATGCCACACAAAGGTGACACGTGTGTGATATACCTTGAAGCAGTCATGCCAGTTACTGCACAAGTATACACCACAATTTTCACACTTGTTACTTTTTGAAGTTCTTTTCATCACCCGCTACCTGTGCTCTGTAGCAACAGCTAATTGCACTCTCTCCTTGTCATTCAGTTGAAACAGATCAAAATCATCATCTGATAGAGCGTTGTAAAACTCATCATCAGAAAACTGGTCAGAATCCGAACTTTCTACACGTTCCATTTTTCTATGTCTGTGTCTACTGAGCACATCGGCAAGAATGTAGTGGTTCCCACTTTCCCATGGCCTAGAGTGGGGGAGGGGGGAGGGGTTCTGGCGTCCATTCCACTCATAAACACTGCCCCGCAAGGATAGATGATGCATGCTGATGATACGACTTGCTGGAAGTTCAAAGCGCTTATCACGAGAATAGATTTTCCGTGCTGCAGGAAGGAAAGGGGGAATTCTCTGCTGCATGGTTTTCCGGCCTCCAGGAATGAAGGGTAAAATTCCTGTTAACCAGAAAACCGTGCTGCAGGGATGAAAAAGTTAAGACGCTCGTCTGTGAGGGTCTGGGTTCAAATTCTGCCCTTGCCCTTTCTCCGAAGTTTGACTGGAAAATTGAACTGAGCGTCTAGTTGTTCGGATGTGACGATAAACCAAGGTCCTGTGTGCAGCAAGCACTTGGCACACTGAAAAAGAACCCATGGCAACAAGAGTGTTATCCTCTGGCAAAATTCTTTTGAGGAAATCCACTCGGATAGGTACACAAATATATATATATATATATGCATGCACTCAAGGCCTGACAAAGCACATTGGGTTTTGCAGTTGGTGGGGCATCTGCCTTGCAGATGTGGTGTTGCGTATGTAGATTTGTCTGAGCTCGCTGACGCCTGGAACAGAAACTCTTCTTTTTCTCTGTCTTCTTTTTCTTCTTCTTCTTCTTCGTTCGTGGGCTGCATCTGCCACGTTCACTCATATGCACACAAGTGGGCTTTTTCGTGAATGACCATTTTTACCTCGCCATGTAGGCAGCCATACTCCGTTTTCGGGGTTGAACTGAAGCTCTCTCTGTTTCTGGCAGTGTCTGATGACGGGGCTGATGTTCCATCGCCCCACAGACCACATCCAGTACCTGATAGAATGCCTGGAGAAGGTCAAGGCCAAAGGGCAGGAGGAGATGCGTTGGAACATGTTCGTGGAGATGCAGAGGTCAAAGACCCCCCTGACCCCACTGCCCCCCATCACCCCCACCAACGGACGGCGCCCCATCTCTCGTGAGCGTTCCATGACCCCGAAAGGTGAGCGAGTGTTTCTTGGAAAGAACGAATGAAACATGCTTTTTGCTCTACATGATTAGATATTTTGTCATTGTATTATTTGTCATTATTTTTATCATCATTGGTATTATCGTCATTACTATTATTATATATATATATATATATGTGTGTGTGTGTGTGTGTACGTGTTCAGTTTTGTTGTTGTTGTTGTTTTTTGTTTGTTTGTTTAGCAAGCATGCTCACTCACACATCTACCCACACATTCGTACTAACACACGCATTCATTCATGCATGCAAGGGCGAACATGCCATGTGCACACAGATACACACAGAACTGATATGCACACACACACACACACACACACACACACACACACACACACACACACACACACACACACACACACACTCACTCACTCACTCACTCACTTACACACACACACACACACACACACAATGATGAAAGAATATACTTTGCTGACTGTTCAATGTTATATTAGAAACTAGACTGGAGTGAGTTATTAATTTCAAATAATTACTAATTATAATACAAGTAACAAAACAGGACAGTTCAAGCACTACAGCTGGTGAAGATCTGTTAAAACATATGATCAGCACCACTGTTATTAAACACTGAGTCATGATTTACAGATATACATAAAGTAGCAGGAAGAAAATACATTTTTGGTATTTATACACACACACACACACTAAAAAAAAATCACAAATTATTAACAGCTGCCGGAAAATATACATTTTTGGTATTCATACTACCAAAAAATCACAAATTATTAGAGTTGTTTTCACATTGATGTTGACAGTCATGTTTAATGTAATGAAACTGATCTCAATGGAATTGAGACTGCGACAATGTGCGGGGTTAATTCACTCAAAATCCTGTTTACCTGCCGGCAGTCGGTCCTGGGTATTTCTGGATTGAAAACTACACGATTCAAGGTATACCCCCCACCCCACACACACTTACACACTTTTGCGTGATGTCACTGAAAAAAAAAAAGAAAGTGCTTGAAGCCTGATCCACTGATTGCCTGTTCTGACTAATTAAAGATCCCTTTACATTTGATGCAAACTGGTTTGTGCCATGTGAATGCTTTGACATGTTTGAGTAATCTGTGCAGTGATGTTAATACTCTGCTTACATCACTGCGGCAAACTGCTTGGAGTATATCTTCCATTACTTGTCTTTCTCAGCTATAATGCTATGTTCCTTTCAGAACTGACATTAACAGTTTTTGCATTTCTGAGTGTGCTGAATGATTTTCGCACAGGTGTTAACAGTAACATTATATTTGCTTTTGTTTTACTGTTGTTTGAATCAGCATATCATTATGATATACATCAGATAGGTAAGTCATGCATACATTTTTTGTAAGTGTTGCTTTGTCGGTTGGCAAATAATTGTTTGAAAATGGTTTATTTGCCAGCCAACAAAAGCAGTAGTTTACTTGAAGTCTTAAAATTTTTATTGAAAGTTAGTTGTCAGTGTTGCGTTCTTTAACAGAGTACAGTGAGTGTGTGTGGTGTTATCCAGTGGTGCTGTTTCATTTAACTGAGGTCAGGATTTCTGACTGGAGGGATTCAGTATAAGATACAGACAGACCAGGATGGAAATACTTACACACACAGACACACACACAGACACATACACACACACACATACACACACACACACACACACACACACACACAACAGACACACACACACACACAATCACACAAAAAATGTGACGAATCAATGCACTTGTGGTCAGAAATGAGTAAACTGGTTACTCTAAGCTGTGTTGGTCTGTCCCATATCTTTGCAATCCGACGTTAACCCTGTGACCAGAGACTGGCACTGGTGGCTTAATCCCTGATGTGTGTGGTTAGTCGTCTCTGGGTAATTACCTGAATGGGACATATGGCAGTGTTGACATTGCAGGTGGGGCTTGTGTGTCTGTTGGCAGGGGGGAAAAGGGGGGGGGGGGGGTGTATGCATGTGTGTGCGTGTGAGCATATGTGCTTAAGAGCATGCAAGCCACACATTCGCACATAATTAAATTGTGTGTCCTTGTGTGTACAGGTTTCATTTATATATTACGTTAATGGACACATACTGATGCACATATCATATATACATAGACATATCTATATCAATCTCTCTCTCTCTCTCTCTCTCTCTCTCTCTCTCTCTCTCTATATATATATAATATATATATATATATATATATATATTACACACATGCTGTATGCTAGGAGACAAAATTGCACTGGCTCTAAGTGCTGCAACCTTGGGGGCTAGTTGGCCTTTGGGAACCATCCCAACGCTGACTGTCCTAAAACCCTCTCGGCTGAGAGAGTGGTCATGTAACTTGGGCAAGTCATTCCCTGCTATAATCAAATTCTGGCCCAGATAGTCGGGACAGCAGTTACCTCCTCTGCTGTTCTGATGGTCATAGTGTGTCTGTATATCTGTATTTCTTGCTCATTTTATTATATCTGATTTATACATGTGTATGCAAACACATTCTTTCGTCTAACATCACACTATGTGAACAGACATTTAAACTGAAGGACACACTGTGGCATGTGAATGTGTGCATGTGTATACAGATGTGCTAGCACATTTCTTTATTTCTGTATTCACTTTTTTTACTTCTTTTTTTTCAGTTTCTTTATTTCTATATTCAGTCCATTTACCTGATTTTCTTTTTATTCATTTATTAATATAGTTATTTCTCAATTTGACCTCTGTTTGTCATGTGTGTGTGTGTGTGTGTGTGTGTGTGTGTGTGTGTTGTCTAATTATTTTTTATTTTATTTCAATTTCTTTATTTCCATATCCATCCGTTTCATAGTTTATCTCCTTATTCATTTATGAATATATTTATTTGTTTATTTATCAATATGATTACAGTGCAGTTTTCAGCACATTTGCAACTTTGTGTGTGTGGGCAACAGCCATGTGTCAACTGATTGCATTCGCTGACATAGATTTTGTCCATCTGTCTAACTCTGTCTCTCTCGATCTCTTTCTTTCTTTAAGAACCACCCCAAAATTCAAAAGCAGTGAAAAATACTAAAGGTAAGGAAAAGGACAAGCATATCCTTTTATTGACTCACTTGTGTAAACAAAGTGAGTCTATGTTGTAACCCGGTGTTCGGTTGTCTTTGTGTGTGTGTGTGTGTGTGTGTGTGTGTGTGTGTCTGTGTGTGTGTGTCAGTGTGTCCATGGTAAACTTTAACATTGACATTTTCTCTTTTACTTTGTCAGTTGACTTTTTCATTTTACTTTGTCAGTTGACACCAAATTAGGCATAAAAATAGGAAAAACTCAGTTCTTTCCAGTCATCTTGTTTAAAACAATATTGCACCTCTGGGATGGGCACAAAACAATAAAATTAAAAAAAGCCTAATTATATGCAAACTGCATTTACTGTTATATTTATATTTTTTGTATTCTCTAAACTTGGCACTTTGACCTGTTATTCTGACACAACAACAAGAGGAGTCATTATTATCATTTTTTGTTCAAACAGGAACTGCTTTTGCTAAGCATGGATTTTTTTTTAATTTTGCAAACGTTTTGGTGCAGATAGTAAAAAAGGGAAATTACTCTGTAATTAATGCTGGGGGACTTAATTTGCTTTAAACTGATCTTTCTCGTCTTAAACATTACATTTTGAAATTATACTCAATACATAATAAGCTTGGATTTTTTTTTTTTTTAAGTGTAACACAAGTGTCTTGAAGGCCTTGCCTCTCTTGTTTTCATTATTTTTTGCTCTCTTTTTTTTTCTCTCACTTAAGCTGACTTATATTTCTGGCTGATGGACTGTATGAGGGTCTGTTATAGTTAACCCTTTTGTTGGGTACTTTTTGGCTTCGTGCTTTCGTACCTGTATATACTTTTGTTGCTGACTTGATCTGTATTTGTGTCTTTGGGAGAGCTCATTCTTCTTATAGGTTTCATCATCATCATCATCATCATCATCATCGTTGTTGTTGTTGTTGTCAATAATAACAATAATAAAATAAATAATAATAATGATAATAACAATAACAATAATAATAATAATAATGTTGTTGTTGTTGTTATCTTCTTAATTAATATGATTATGATGATGGTGACGAGCATTTTATTATCATTAATGTTATCATTATTATTGTTATCATATTTAGTATCATTATTGCTGGCCTTTCTCTTGTGCTTTGATTGACGTATTTCTTTCCTTCTTTCTTTCCTTCTTTCTTTCGTTCTTTCTTTTCTTCTTTCTTTCCATCTTTCTTTCCTTCATTCTTTTCTTCTTTCTTTCCTTCTTTCTTTGTGCGTCTCTTTCCGTTCATATAACACTTTCACAACGTTTGATTTACAACATGACAAAACCGGGAAATTCATTTCCAGTCAAGTGATGCGTTTTATTTCTACAGAGCTTATACTTTTATACATTCAGTTAAGAGGTATCTTTTGATTCATATAGACAGACAGCTACTATTTATATCAACAGAAGTTTAGATTCGGCATTTCTGAAATCAGTATGCGCAGGCGGTGCTACAGAAATGATGATCAGTCAGAGGAGTTGTGCATTTGGGTGAGGAGTCAAATACAATTCATTTTGCCTTGAAGTTTTCTGTGTTGAATGGTTTCCATATAACATTAATTTCAGAGGAATATCATGAATGTGTATATGTGTTTCAAAAGTTTGTTTATTGATGTCATCATCTGATGATGGTGCCCTGTGTAATTTTGCACTTTATCTTTATAGAGAGCTTTTAAGTTAAGAGAAACAATGATGTCCTAATTTCTGTAGTTTATGTTTTTTTTGAAAGAAGTCGAGTTACGTCACTGGCAGTTTTGGCCTGAAAATGAATAAACTATCTGAGTCTCTTTCTCGTTGTCTTGCGTGACAGAGATTTGTGCTTT
>NC_134889.1:33168367-33188367 GCF_041734735.1 Babylonia areolata
ATTGCTATTATTATTATGATAATTATTATTATTATCATTATCATTATTATTATTATCGATGGGTGCAATAACTGAATGGTTAAAGTACTGGACTTTCAATCTGAGGGTCCCGGGTTTGAATCTCGGTTACGGTTCCTGGTGGGTAAAGGGTGGAGATTTTTACGATCTCCCAGGTCAACAGATGTTCAGACCTGCTAGTGTTTGAACTCCCTTTGGGCGTATACGCAAGCAGAAGATCAAATACGCATGTTAAAGATTTTATCCATGTCAGCGTTCAGTGGGTTATGAAAACAAGAACATACCCAGCATGCGCACCCCTGGACATGGAGTACGGCTGCCTACATGGCAGGGTAAAAACAGTCACACATAAAAGCCCACTCATGTACTTAGAGTGAACGTGGGAGTTGCAGCCCACGAATGAAGAAGGAGAAGAAGAAGAATTATTATTACTATCATTTTCTGCTTTCCTGTCAGCGCCGCCCAAAGAGCCCAAACCAGAACGGGTCAGGTCGGCACGCAGTGGAAGGGCCACTCCAAAAAAATCATCCAGCTCTCCGGAACCGGCAGCAGCGGAAGAAGGTGGCGCCACTGCTGCTGCTACAGGCCCTCTGCCCGCTCACCTGATGCCGCCAGAGGTCACGGTCAAGGACGAAGGTCGCAAGCCGGACATGCCCCAAGCCCCCATCATTTTTATAGCGGGTGAGATCACTGTCGTGTTTTTTTATGTTCTGTGTGTAGTGTTGTGTGGAGTCTGGGTGTGTTTCTGTGGATTGTGCTTGCAAGATACAAACACATTGGCAAACACGACATAAAGGCGCTTGAGATCAACACTGAGTCCTGGGAGGACCTTGCAGATGACCGCAACAGATGGAGAAGCACTCTCAAGAATCAGCTGCGGATTGGTGAGGACAAACTGTCAGCTGCTGCAGCAGAAAAGTGAGCTCGCAGAAAAGGGACGGCAGCCAACAGACCAGCATCAGCTTACACATGTGATCGCTGCAACAGAGACTGTCTCTCTCGCATCGGAATCTACAGTCACAGGCGACGCTGCTTGGTCCAAGCAGACAGCCCAGTTAGACATTAGGTCGGATATACTTTATCCGTGGTCAGCCATGACTGAAGGAGGCCTACCTATGCTTGCAAGGTTCATCCATGACTGTTGTTTCTTGTTATTATTGTTGAAAGGATGCAATAGCCGACTGGTTAAAGCGTTGGACTGTCAAACTGAGGATCCCGGGTTTGAATCTTGGAAACAGTGCCAGGTGGGTAAAGGGTGGAGAGTTTTCTGATCTCCCATGTCAACATAGGTGCAGTGTGCCTGAGCCCCCTTCATGTGTTTACGCAAGCAGAAGATCAAATACACAGGTTAAGGATCCTGTAATCCATGTCAGCATTCAGTGGGTTATGGAAACAATAACACATCCAGCATGCACGTAAAAACGGTCATACACATAAAAGCCCACTCGTGTGCATTCGAGTGAACGTGGCAGTTGCAGCCCATGAACGCAGAAGAAGAAGAAGAAATTATAGAAGGGAGACAACAGTGAAGGAAGAAAAAAACTGGGGAAGTTTCAAGCTGGCTGAGGGAGTAACAACACAGGAGATGCAGCCCATGAATGGAGAAGAAGAAGATGATGAAGAAGAAGAAGAAGAAGAAGAAGATGATGAAGAAGAAGAAGAAGATGAAGAAGAAGAAGAAGAAGAAGAAGATGACGACGACGACGACATGATGAAGAAGAGAGGGTTTTGGGGGTCCTTCGTATCGTGTTCTTTTTTTCACAGCAGGCAAGAACACTGCTGCGTTTCTTTACGTTGTGTGTATTGTCGTGTTGAGTCTGGGTGTGTTTGGATTTGGTATAGAAAAATACATAAGTCAAATGCCTGATAATTACGTTATCAGCTTCTTCAGATTTTGAAGTAGTAATCATAAGCTGGAAATAGAAACAGGGAGACACAAAGGCATACCATGAGAGTTACGGTTTTGTAAGGTTTGTAACATGTCTGTGATTTGGGATGAGTTTCATTTTATAATGGAATGTCCCAATCATGATCAGTTACAAAATAGATATGCTCCTAAAAATATTTGTCTCCAAAATCGGTTTTTAATTTTTGTAATATGCTCAAAGGAGGCAAAAAAGTCATTTTAGCTGTAAGTAAGATGATTAGATTTGCAAATGTTGCCTAGCTATACTTTTCGAGTGAAAAGACATTTGTGTTTTCTCAACTTTAATATGACATTGTTGTGTATTTGGAAATTTTTTGTTCTGGGCATGAAAAGATCATTTGGCAGTAATCCTCCATACTCCAGTAGGAGTGAGTGAAAGGATAATTAAAACTTGAAACATGTGTGTGCAGGTGGTCCAGCCAGTGGGAAGGGGACGCAGTGTAAACGGCTGCTGTCTCGCTACACCAAGGCCGTGCACCTGTCCATGGGAGACATTCTGCGCACCAAGATCGCCACAGAGGGCAGCGCGGATGCCAAGTGGGGCATGGTGACCGACCTGCTGAGACAGGGGGAGATGGCTCCGGAGGTGTGTTTGGGGTGGGGGTATGGTGGGGTGGGTGTGAGTGGGTGGGAATACGGGGGGGGTGAAGGTGTATGTGTGTGTCACTGAGTGTGTGTGTGTGTGTGTGTGTGTGTGTGTGGATGTCTTATAGTATGTGGTAAATGTATCAGGGTGTGGGTGTGGGTGTTTGTCTGTGGGGGTATGCGTCGGTAGGTGTGGGTGTCTGTGGGTGTGAGGGCGTTTGTTGGTGTTTTACTGTGGGTGTGGGTATCTGTATGTGAGGGTGTCTGTGGGGGTGTGCGTCTGTAGGTGTGGGTGTCTGTGGGTGAGGGTGTCTGTGGGTGAGGGTGTCTGTGGGTGTGAGGGTGTCTGTGGGTGTGGGTGTCTGTGGGTGAGGGTGTCTGTGGGTGTGAGGGTGTGAGGGTGTCTATGGGTGTGAGGGTGTCTGTGGGTGTGAGGGTGTCTGTGGGTGTGAGGGTGTCTGTGGGTGTGAGGGTGTCTGTGGGTGTGAGGGTGTCTGTGGGTGTGAGGGTGTCTGTGGGTGTGGGTGTGAGGGTGTCTGTGGGTGTGAGGGTGTCTGTGGGTGTGAGGGTGTCTGTGGGTGAGGGTGTCTGTGGGTGTGAGGGTGTGAGGGTGTCTGTGGGTGAGGGTGTCTGTGGGTGAGGGTGTCTGTGGGTGTGAGGGTGTCTGTGGGTGTGAGGGTGTCTGTGGGTGTGAGGGTGTCTGTGGGTGTGTGGATGTCTGTGGGTGTGGCTGTCTGTGGGTGAGGGTGTCTGTGGTGTGAGGGTGTCTGTGGGTGTGAGGGTGTCTGTGGGTGTGTGGGTGTCTGTGGGTGTGAGGGTGTCTGTGGGTGTGGCTGTCTGTGGGTGAGGGTGTCTGTGGTGTGAGGGTGTCTGTGGGTGTGAGGGTGTCTGTGGGTGTGAGGGTGTGTGTGGGTGTGAGGGTGTCTGTGGGTGTGAGGGTGAGGGTGTCTGTGGGTGAGGGTGTCTGTGGTGTGAGGGTGGGTGTGAGGGTGTCTGTGGGTGTGTGTGGGTGTGTGTGGGTGTGAGGGTGAGGGTGTCTGTGGGTGAGGGTGTCTGTGGTGTGAGGGTGTCTGTGGGTGTGAGGGTGTCTGTGGGTGTGTGTGGGTGTGGGTGTGTGGGTGTCTGTGGGTGAGGGTGTGTGTGGGTGTGTGGGTGTCTGTAGGTGTGTGTGTCTGTGGGTGTGAGGGTGTGTGTGGGTATCAAGGTGTGTGTGTGAGTGTGGAGGGATACGGGAGAAGATTAAAAGGCTTGTGTAGTGATGATTGTGTTTCTGTATTTGTGTGTGTGTGTGTGTGTGGAAGGTGTGTGTTTGTGTCTGTGTGTGTGTGTAGAAGGGGTGTGTGTGTGTGTGCGTATGTGTGTGTTGTGTGTGTAAAGGTTGGTGTGTATGTGTGTGTGTGTGTGTGTGTGTGTGTGTGTACAAGGTGAGTGTGTGAGTGTGTGTGTGTGTATGTATGTGTGAGTGTGTGCATGCGCACACACACACACACACACACACACACACACACACACACACACACACACACACACACACAAGCCCCCCACTCCCACCCCCACCCCAAAAAATAATCAAATAAAATAAATGATCCATGTCACACACACACACTCTCTCTCTCTATGTGTCAGGGAGTTGGATGTGTAGAAGGATTTGTTTCAGAATTCAAAGATAGGCTAATTGCTTCATATAAACAGAATTGGCACGGTAAAATGGAAAGCACTGAGAAATATAGATGGTTTTATAGTTTTAAAAGTATATTTCAAACAGAAAAATATATCACAGTCGTGACAAACAAGTGGCACCGAACAAGTCTCGCCAGATTTAGAACGAGAACGATTGGTTTGAATGCTTATGAAAAGTGGTTTCAGACTGAGCCCTCGTTACTCTCCCCTTGTCCGATGTGCGGGCATTCAAGGGAGGATGAGTTACATTTTTTGTTTAGTTGTAAAGCTTATGACGATATTCGAGAAAAATGTGTTGTATTTAAAACAAATTCAGCAAAGTATGAAGATATTTTTGGAGTGCTTAATTTAAATCAGGAAACTTCACTACAGTCACTTGCAAAATATATTGCAGAAGCGAATAACATGCGACGAAAAAAAACTCAACAATAATAAAATATCTCTCTCTCTCTCTCTCTCACACACACACACACACACACACACACACTCACTCACCCACCCCCCACCCCCTACACCCATGCACCCCCCCCTCCCATCCACTCACACACACAGACACAGACAGAAACAAACCAACCAACAAACCAACCCAACCTGGGAGTGTGGTGCGTGTGACAGGATGTGACGGTGGACCTGCTGACCAGCTCCCTGAAGAGTCAGCCTGACGCTCACTTCTACCTGGTGGAGGGCTTCCCTCGTAACCTGGAACAGCTGGAGGACTTCAACAAACAGGTCCGTGACCACCAACACTGACACAGTCCTCCCCGAAAACGGAGTTAGGCTGCCTACCTCACTAGACACTTTTAAAACTAACAAACACAGACACAATCACCTGCTCTGCATACCCAGCTGGAGGACTTCAACAAACAGGTCCGTGACCACCAACACTGCACACTGCACACCTACACTGTCACTAGGGAGGGGGAAGGGATGCATGTGTTTGTGTGGGTCGGTGGAAGTGTGGGAGGGGTAGGGGGGGTTGCGGGGGAGGGGGGGGGGTGGCAGCATTACTGACACAGTCACAGAGAGGGTGAATTGATGCATGAGGGGGTGTGGGGGAGGGGGGGCTGGAGGGGGTGGGGGGGGCATCATCACTGACACAGTGACCGGGAGGATGAATTGATGCATGTGTGTGTGTGTGTGTGGATGTGTGGTGTGGGGTGGGTGTGGATGGATCGGCTGGGAGGAGGAAGTGATGGGTGAGTGGGGGTGGGGTGAAGAGTGTGTGTGTGTGTGAGTGTGGGAAGGTGGGTGGGTAGGTCGGGTGCATCACTGACACACTTCCACTGGGAGGAGGAAGGGATTGTGTGTGGGGGGGGGTTAGGGGGGGAGGAGGGGTGGTGGGGGGGGGGGGGGCAGGGCAGATGTGTTTTGGGCATCATCACTGACACAGTCACAGAAAGGATAAAGTGATGCATGTGGGTGTGGGTGTGTGTGTGTGTGTGTGTGTTGGGGGGTCATGGGGGGAGGTATATGTGGGCGGAGGGGTGGTGTCATTCAATCAGGTTTCAGTCAAGCACACATACACACTCAGACAGACATGTAACAGTTTACGTGTCTGAACGTCTTGTTTATTTACCCCTCTGTGTAGGAAGTCGTACTCCATTTTCAGGGGTGTGCATGCTGAGTTTGTTCTTGTTTCTATTGCCCACCAAATGCTGACATGGATTACAGGATATTCAACATGCATATTTGATCTTCTGCATGGGTACACACACAAAAGAGGTTCATGCACAAGCAGGTCTGCACACGTGTTGACCTGGGAGATCGGGAAAAATCTCCACCCTTTAGCCAGCAGGCGCCGTTTGCCGAGATTCGAACCCACGGACCCTCACATCGAAAGTCCAAAGCTTTAACCACTCGGCTGTTGCGCTGTTAGTCAGTTCATTAGCTGATTAAATCTTCTTCTTCTCCTTCTGTGTTCGTGGGCTGGATCTCCTCTGTTGGCTCGTATGTACACAAGTGGGCTTTTACTTATATGACCGTTTTTACCCTGAGCCATGCTCCGTTTTCAGGGGTGCTGATGAAATCAGACTCATGGAATTGATTGTGTTCAGATCGGGGGCCAGAGCTTCACCATCCTCCTGGACTGCGAGGAGAGCATCCTTCACTACCGCCTGAGCATGAGAGGGAAGAACAGCGAACGCATCGACGACAACCTGACGGCCATCGGCAAAAAGCTGACGTTCTTCAAGAACAACACGCTGCCCATTTTGAAGACTATTGAGGACAGCGGAAAGCTGGTTGCGGTACGTATAGGTGTGTGGGAGTGTGCTGTTTCTGTATGTATATATATATGCTTTCGTTTTTTTGTTGTTGTTTTTTGTTTTGTTTGGTTGGTTGGTTGGTTTTTTGGGGTGTGTTTTTTTTCCCTTAAAAAAAAAATCTTATCTTATTCTACTCCAGGCTCCAGGTAAAAATTAACTTGTGCCATGATTACTTTCCCTGTGGACCAGGTATGAGTATTCTCGTACCAACACACTTTTCTGATTTCGTTTATTCCTGCTTGGTATAGTTTGCATTCTAAACGAACCGTTTACGGATTCCAGAAGCAGGAAAATGAAGCTTAGTTTCACTGATTAAATCAACAATTCTCCATCAGTTTTAGCTGTTTAAGTGAACCACCCTGTTTTTTTTTCTGCAGTGGTCTCATGTAGTGCTGGTCCTGGGGAGTTGTAGCAGGCTTGTAGCTGTGGGGTAGAATGAGTTAAAATTCAGGTCTGACAATATCTATGGCACAGTAACTTGTACACACGTTCAACAAAAAAAACACAACTTGTACACATATATGCATGTACAAGATGAAAACCAAAATACACAGCTTGATTACAACATTGCACAGTAATCAGCAGTCATAAATACATATAGTACAAATACAAACACAATCTTAGGCATGTACGTGAATACATACAAGTCCAGTTCTTTCATCAAATATGATCAGCGGATCAGATGCCTTCTCCCACATAAAAGATCTAAAATAGATCTGAAATATCAAACATTTCTAACTTTCCCCTGTCTTCCTCACCGCTCTCCAGCTTTGATAAACACTCCACACAGAAAGTTGAACTTGGGTAATCTTCGCTTTTAGGGTTATTTTCTTTCATATTCACAATTCAATTACTGCAGTGACGGGCGCCATAGCCGAATGGTTAAAGCGTTGGACTTTCGATCTGAGGGTCCCGGGTTCGAATCACGGTGACGGCGCCTGGTGGGTAAAGGGTGGAGATTTTTACGATCTCCCAGGTCAACATATGTGCAGACCTGCCAGTGCCTGAACCCCCTTCGTGTGTATACGCAAGCATAAGATCAAATACGCATGTTAAATATCCTGTAATCCATGTCAGCGTTCGGTGGGTTATGGAAACAAGAACATACCCAGCATGCACACCCCCAAAAGTGGAGTATGGCTGCCTACATGGCGGGGTAAAAACGGTCATACACGTAAAAGCCCACTCGCGTGTATACGAGTGAACGTGGGAGTTGCAGCCCACGAATGCAGAAGAAGAAGAAGAATTACTGCAGTTAGAGAGTATGTGTGAAATGGATAAGTTGATCCAAATCATATTTTCATGCTTACCACCATCGTGTTTTTCACAAAGCCGAAGTAGGCTCTCACGGCCTGATCAGCGTGTTAGTTTTATACCTGGGTCAGGCATCCGTTGTTGTCTTTCAGCACCGCAGATGTTGTGTAGCAGATGTTGTGTAGCAGATGTTGTGTAGCAACTATGGCACAGTCCGCGTGCTTTGACTCTTCCTCAAAAGTGGGACTGTTCACCGTAAAGATTTTTAAAAATGAAGAATTTATGCAGATCTGTTGAAATGTTGTGCTGTTTGTGGAATTCTCAGGCACATTGAATCCATGTGTGTGTGTGTGTGTGTGTGTGTGTGTGTGTGTGTGTGTGTGTGTGCAGTGCATGCATGTGTGATATGCACAAGTTTTTATATTGATATGCACTTGTATGTATCCTAATTTCTACTGAATTTGTGTTTGTGTATGATTTTTGATTTGTGTTTGTATCTTGTTATATACTATCCCCCCCCATATTCCTTGTGACCCCGGTACACTTGGTAATAAAGACATATTCTATTCTATTCTATTCTGTTCTATTCTATTCTATTCTATATTTCTCTGTTATCCATTCAGCTCATAGGTGTGTGTTAGTATCTGGTGAACTTATAACCTTTTTCAGTCTTTACCATGACTTTACTGCTCTGCTGCTTCACAACAAAGGTTGCTGACATGTGCAGAACAATTCTCACGGTGACTGACTTTTCAGGCAATAAGGTTGACCAAGAAGTGGCTCCAACTTGACTGTAAGACGTGTTCACTCTAGTTCAGTCAGTAACCTCTTCTGTAGTCAGTGTCATTTCTAGACAGGAAGAGATTGTCATGCTGTCTTAAAACCACAAGCAGAGACTAATCCCGGCAGCACAAACATTACCTAGCAACAAAACTGGGAATGAAACTAGAAAATCTTGCAGATCCAGAGGCTAAACTAAGTAAAGTGTTGACAATCCAGAACTACTTAGCCAGGAGCAATTGCATTCCTATAATTGGTACATGTGGAAAGATTTATTTTTGTCTTCTTTGTTTAGCTCAAATTTGGTGGCGACAGATAAAGGGTTTCCAGAGGAAATGGATTTTGTTAAGGTAGGTAGGTAGGTAGGTAGGTAGGTAGGTAGGAGCTTATATAGCCTCACGGCTTTCTTGTGCTCCGTCAATTGATTTGCCAGTATTTTTCAAGGTGTTTAGTGCAGCGTGTTACAATTACATATAGAATTTCATATAGATTGGTATGAGAAGAGTCTCAGTTATCAAAGTCATATTCTTTATCTTTAAAATTTGCATCTGCATCAAGGAGGCTCTTAAAACTGGAGTGTTAGTAAGTTTAATGTAGAGAATTCCATTTGCCAACCACTCTGATAGCAAATGAATGTTTCCTCAGGTTAGTGTTAGAAAACGGAACAAACAATTTGCCTGCGTTGCCTCTTGTGATGTCAGATTTACTCAACTGAAATAGAGAGTCGAAATCAATGTCGTCCACTTGGTTAAGGTTTACCATTGACACACACAGAGGCACACAGACAATTGAAACACAGGGTTATTGCTTTGACTCACGTTGTTTGCAAATTTGAGTCAAAAGTGACTTAACTCTTTCCATACGAACGGCGAAAGAGGCGACGTTAACAGTATTTCACCCCAATTACCATCATCAAAATATTGCAAGCGGAAGGCTCTTATACTGAAGACGTGAATGTTGACAAAAAATACCACAATTCTGATGACGGAAGCTAAAGGTTGGGTCATTCAGACACCCACTGGACATCCGAGGGGTCTGTGTAGAGGAGAAGAGAGGACTGGCCGTACTGAGTGAGTTAACATTACCGGGTGGCTGTGGGTATTGCGTTGACTCACGTTGTTTGCAAATTTGAGTCAAAAGTGACTCAACATTACCGGGTGGCTGCTGTGTGTCCTTCAGGTGGATGGTGACAGAGATGAGGACGAAATTCAATACGACCTGTGTATGATCCTGGACTATACCATTTATGGCAGGGAACCGGAACAGCCAGTAAGTGTGTGTGTGTGTGTGTGTGTGTGTCTCTGTGTGTGTGAGTGAGTGTACATTTATAAGTGAGTGATTGTGTGTGTGTGTGTGTTAGGGGGGGGGGGGGGGGTTGTAAGGGAGGGCTTGTGTTTAAGTTTGTGTGTTTGCAGGGTATGAATTTGGTGTGTGCTTGGTGGAAGGGGTGGTTTCAAGGGAAGGTTTTATTGGTGGTGGTGATGCATGTGTGTGTGTGTGTGTGTCTGTCTGTGTGTGTGTGTGTGTGTGTGTGTAAGTGTGCATGTGTGTGTGTGTGTGCATGCCTTTGCAAATGTTGCTCCATTTTATAAATGCATCTCATGTAGTTTTTGCTGGTTTAGCATTCTGTTCAGGTTTATGCGCATTAATGTGGCAATTTGTGTGTGTGTGTGTGTGTGTGTGTGTGTGTGTGTGTGTGTGTGTGTGTGTGTGTGTGTGTGTGTTAAAGACAATTAATCTCAGTTTTCAGGAATTTGTTCGTTCGTTTGTTCTTTAGTTTAACGTCTTTTCACTGTAAGTGATATTAGACGAGGGAAGGAAAAAAATCGAGGGGGGGGGTGGGGGAATTACTGTGTACGCATATGAGTAAGTGAATGTGTGTGCGCGTGTGTGTGTGTGTGTGTGTGTGGAATTTCAGGAATTTCTTTTTCTAATGGTACTTTCTTTGTTTCCAGGGCGCAGCAGACAACAAAGGTAAGCTGGGTGTTTTGTCGTGTGTAGGCGGTGTTTTGCCTCCTGTCTGTCTATGTCACTGTTCCTCACTTTTTTTCTTTTCTTTTTTTTTTAGGATAAAAAAAAGGCTTTGTACATAAGTGCAGAGAGAGACAGGCACACAGGTGCACATCGATGCAGACACAGTTACACTCACATACGAACATAGACTTGCATGCATGCAGTCACACAGACACCCACACATATGCATGCATGCAAACACCACACAGGCACTCACATGCATGTGCTCACATACATATACTCTCTCTCTCTCTCTCTCTCTCTCTATCTATATATATATATATATATATATATATATATATATAATGTAGTTTTATGTAGTGTAGACCCTGTTTCAGGGCGGGGACTGGATGAAAAAAAGTGCGCCAGTCCTCGAAAATAAAGAATTTTATCTTGTCTTGTCTTGTCTTGTTTTGTCTTGTCTTCTCTCTCTCTCTCCTTCTCTCTCTCTCTCTGTCTCTCTCTCTGTCTCTCATTCACACACACACACACACACACACACACACACACACACACACACACACACACACACACACACACACACACTTTCACACACACACACACACACACACACACACACTTTCACACACACTTTCACACACACACGCACACACACACACACACACACGCTCGCGCACACACGCGCACACACGCAACACACACACACACACAGACACACAACACACACACACACACACACACACACACACACAAGCGAAACACTAAACCAGAGCTGATTATTTGACATGTTAAATTTATATATTTTATGGAAATAGTGAAGTTTTCACTTCAGTGTCACAGCTCTGAAGAAGTCTATGTGGGAAATGCTCCCAATTTTGCATTAAACATCACAACACACTCACATAGTTTGATTATATCCATGGAAACACAGTAAGCAGAAAATCAGTGTTATAGGTGCACCAGATAGCTGACGAAAGTGTTGATACTTATCAAGATGTAAAAAAAATAAAATAAACAAATAAATAAGCAAATAAATAAATAAATAAGTAAATAAGGATACACGAAAAGTTTTTAAAGGACAAATTAATGAAGAAGTAAATAAAAGAATAGATGACTAAATAAATGAATGAATAGATAAAAAAAAAAAAAAAAAGGTAACTGACACGTGAAAGATTATTGAAAGGGGGTGTGGTGCACAGCTGACATACGTGTGCAGAGACGTACAGAGGAGGAGGAATTTTGTTTAATGTCCCGTCACACATATCGGTGATTGAAGACATTTTGTTAAAGTATTTGGGAATACATCTGAGTATTATCTGAGACGTACAGAGCTAGGAACGTCAGGGTGGAAAATGAAATCCTCATGCCAGTCACACATCAGAAACGTACTGTAGAAGCGCACCCCGACGTTCCAGCCAGGCAGTCTCTGCATGCCACCCCCATTACTTCTCCTGCTGTGTGTGATGAACACACCTCCTCCCACCCCCCACCCCACACACCCGGCACCCATCGTCTTCCCCCTCACGTAGTCATTGTCTGATTTGATCGTCAGAGAGATCAGTTTGATGGCTTGAAACACAGACTTCTTCGTCTTTGCCTCTTTAGTTTCTGAACTTTCGGTTTGAATCGATTCAAGAGTTTCAGCAACGGTAAAACATCAACGTCGTCGTTCTGCTTTCGGTCGCAACATTCTGAGAAGAACTTACGTGAGATGCCGCTGTTGACATTAAGTGCGGTAAAGTCGTGCGCAACTACATACTGCACACGGGATCGCCCAGCCAAACTTTTTGCTCCACCTTGGACTTGTTGACGATGCTGTAGTTCGCTTCCTGCGGTCATCTGGTGACACGAGCACCACGTGGAACATTTTTAATCAGTGAAAAAACAGTACAGGGTTCTTTCGTCTGAAACCGTTCCTTACCACTGCAGAGCTGTGGGGTTTGTTTTCAGAGAAAGTTTTAAAAATGCGTTTATCATTTTTGTTTGTCAGTGTAGATTATGAAATCTGAATGACCATCCTCTCGACCCCAGCGCTAGAGCTAATATGTTGCAAGCAAAGGAGAGAGGGGGAGAGAGAGAGAGGGAGAGAGGGAGAGAGAGAGAGGGAGAGAGAGAGAGGGAGAGAGAGGGAGAGGGAGAGGGAGAGAGAGGGAGAGAGACGGAGAGGAGCAGGAAGCTGACCCAGAGTTGACCTCAAAGACAGAGAGTGATGATGATGAAGGGGGTGAAGCATGAAATGCAGAGAACAGCATGGTGGTGGTGGTTTTTTAACTCTCTCCATATGAACGGCGAAAGAGACGACGTTAACAGCGTTTCATCCCAATTACCATCATCAAAATATTGCAAGCGGAACGCTCTTATACTGAAGAGGTGAATGTTGACAAAGAATACCACAGTTCTGACGACGGAAGCTAAAGGTTGGGTCATTCAGACACCCACTGGACATCTGAGGGGTCTGTGTAGAGGAGAAGAGAGGACTGGCCGTACTGAGTGAGTTAAAGCAAAGCACAGCGGTGACATCAAACACGGGAGTCAGCTGTGGTGTAATGCAGGCAAGGTATGAACACTGTGCTAACTGACCCCACCGCACCGTGTGCCTAGCGTGTCACTGGAATCAGCTGTGGTGTAATGCAGGCAAGGTATGAACACTGTGCTAACTGACCCCACCGCACCGTGTGCCTAGCGTGTCACTGTTAACCCCTCTGATGCTGTTTTTTCTCTTCAGTGTTCTGTTGTTGGTTTCCTCTGATGAACAATCCGGCCGCACTCTCGGCTCTTTCTCTTCCTCTGTCTCTGTCTCCCTCCTCCCTGCTTCTCTGTCTCTCCTCTTCCTTCTTTCTCTCTCTCTCTCACTCTGGGTAAGCCTTCACCCATAGAAACAAGTCTATCTTTGGTTAATGACGCATGATTACACACCAATCAGCCCATCTATCTTTTGTCTTTTTCTTCTTCTTTCTGTCCCTCTCTCCCTCTCTCTCTGTCTGTCTTACTCTGTCCTTTCTCTCTTTTCTACCCTTTGTTTGCTTTACATATATTGGCGCTGTTCTTTATAATGGATGTTAACACGGAAGCCCCCCCCCCCCCTTACCCCTGTTGTCACGGGCAGAAAGGCCTAAACAATAAACCATTCAGACTTCAGACTTCTCTCACTCTGGGTCTGTCATACCCCATTGGGTAGGGGTGGGGGAGTGGTGGAATGGGGGTGAGTGAGGGAGGTTGGGGGGGGAGTGGGGGGGAGGGGTTGGTAGAGGTGAAGGTGTGATCCTGGATGATCTGTGTGCTACTTTCTTCTCCTTCTGAAGAGTGTGTGTATAGTGTGCTGTGCCTTTTTGTTTATTGCAGTTCATGCTCTGTATCTTTCATTTCTGTTTCTCTTGGAGAGAAAAAAAAGACAAATAGAAACAGTTTGCCGACTACATTTCTAATGCAGTTGCCCCCCCCCCCCCTCTCATCAACCCCCTGAAAAAAACAACAACCCAAACTGTCAGTGAATGCTGGACTGAATATGTGAAGAATACCAGAAGTTTTGGGGGAGGTGGATTTGGGTTGGGGGTGGGGGAGAGACATTTTGTAGAGCTTAATGTTGCAAGCAAGGTGGCGGAATAGTTAAGACAATCACCTGCCAGTACAGAGTCAGCGAGGGTGTGGGTTCAAATCCCACGCTCGCCCTTTCTCCCAAGTTTGACTGAAAAATCAAACTGAGCATCTAGTCTTTCGGATGAGGCGATAAACCGAGGTCCTGTGTGCAGCACGCATTTGGCACACTGAAAAAGAACCCATGGCAATGAGACTGTTGTCCTCTGGCAAACTTCAGTGAAGAAATCCACTCTGATAGACACACAAATATATAAGCATGCACTCAAGGCCTGACCAACCACGTTGGGTTATGCTGCTGTCAGGCATCTGTCTAGCAGATGTTGTGTAGCGTGTATGGATTTGTCCGAATGCAGTGACGCCCCCTTGAGAAACTGAAACTGAAACTGTTGCAAGCAAAGGACAGGAAGCAGAGCAGGAGGCTGAGCATAGCTCAGAGGCTGAGCCAGAGCTGGAACTCAGAGACAAACCATCCACTTGATCAGGGCAGGGAGGGAGGGGGTGGGGAACTCAGAGACAAACCATCCACTTGATCAGGGCAGGGAGGGAGGGGGTGGGGAACTCAGAGACAAACCATCCACTTGATCAGGGCAGGGAGGGAAGGGGTGTGGGAGTGATTGAAAGGACGGAACAATTGAATGTGATGCATGACGGGTGCAATAGCCGAGTGGTTAAAGTGTTGGACTTTAAATCTGAGGGTCCCAGGTTCGAATCTTGGTAACAGCACCTGGTATGTAAAGGGTGGAGATTTTTCCAATCTTCCAGGTCAACATATGTGCAGACCTGCCAGTGCCTGAACCCCCTTCATGTGTGTATATGCAAGCAGAAGATCAAATACCTTCGTTAAAGATCCTGTAACCCATGTCAGTGTTTGGTGGGTTACGGAAACAAGAACATACCCAGCATGCACGCTCCCGAAAATGGAGTACAGCTGCCTACATGGCGGGGTAAAAACGGTCATACATGTAAAAGCCCACTCGTGTACATACGAGTGAACGTGGGAGTTGCAGCCTATGAACGAAGAAGAAGAAGAATGTGAGGCATGAAACACTGGGAACAGCATGTTGGTTTTTTTGTTTAGAAAGCACACTGCCATCAAACAAGGGGGTCAGCTGCCGTGTGCTGGCGAGGTTTGAACACTAACCCCACTGCACTTCTGTGCCTTGTACGTCGGTGTTAATCTCTTGGGTTCCGTATGAAAGTGAGCATGAATCAGTGTGGCCTCAGGCATGCATGGTAGTTGAAGGACGTGTGTGAATGTGTGTGTCCGTTTGTCTTTTTGTTTAGATATCTATCCACAGTTGTGATTATAGATGAAAAGTGATCCCATCCCATGTTTGTCTCATTTAATCATTTTGTCACACTCCCATCTGAATATACTTTTTTTTTTAATGTGTATTTTTTTTTCTTTAAACAGATTAAGATAATAAAGCACCACACTAACTAATCAACTGGTTGCATTACTATGGAGATTTATTAGGGCTCCCAATTAAACTGAACAATTTCAAACATAGGCTGATTTTTATATTGAATGTTTTCAATGAAAATCTGTGGAACTGCAGAATTTATAAATGAATGAGGTAAAAATGTCACCAGCTGTTCACATTCATACATGTAAAAGCTCTCTCGTGTATATGAGTGAACATTAGTTAGTTGATTATATATATATATATATATATATATATATATATATATATATATATATATATATATATATGGACGTAGTTACATGATCACAAATGCAAGTCACTTTTGAAGTGAATTTTGTTTTTATATCATCCGGTAGGAGTGTGTATTTAAGACTGGTGAGCTTTCTGTTACTGTAATGTCCTTTTTTTTTATATAGAAAAACAAAACAAAAAAACAACAACATATGATCAGCTTTACATAAGTAATAGCACTGTCTCTTCTTGTTTTTCATTCATTGGCAGCAACTCCCATGTTCACTCATATACACGAGAGAGCTTTTACATGTATGACTGTTTTAACCCCAGCCATGCAGGCAGTCATGTACCGTTTTCAGGGGCATAAACAGCATTAATTACCTCTAAAATGGCTAGACCCTAGTTTCAGTTTACTGTCATGGTTCAAGCAGGTTTTTTGTGCAGCAAAGAATAACCTAGTGAAAATGGACAGCAAATTTCTACAGGACTGTGAATATTCATTGCTCCTCTTTTTCTTTTTTTTCTTTTTTTAATTCTATTTTATTATTTTTAGCAGAATAGCCCAGCCACTCATTACCTGAACCCCTTCATGAGAACAGATCTAACAAAAATCAACCTTAGTATGACATATGGTAAAAAAATAAATAAATAGAATTAAAAAAAACAAAAAATGTGTGTACTGTAATGAAAACGGAAAGCGAATGTCTACAGCATTGCAAATATTCATTGCTTTTCTCTTTTTTTTTCTACTTTCCTTTCTTTCTTTTTATTTTTTATTTTATTTTATTTTATTTTTATTTTTTTTTATTTTTTTTTTTTAGCAGAATAACCCACTCATCATTTCCTGAAGTCTTTCATGAGAATAGATCTAACAAAAATCAACCTAAGTATGATGTATGGTCCAAAAAAAAAAAAAAAAAATGTGTGGGTGTGGGTGGGTCAGTGGGTGGGGTGGGATGTGTGTGTGTGTGTGTGTGTATGTGTGTGTGTGTGTGCATGTCTGTGTGAAGATGTATTAGATCATGCGTGTGTGTCTTTCTTCAATTTAGTGTGCGCAGAGTGTGCAGTGCTTTCCTACAACTCGTGCTCCGTGTCTTTCATTTCTATTTCACCTGAGAAACAGAACGAAACAAGAAAGAAACACTATCACTGCTCAGCTCACAGGGTTCTTCCGCCTTTCCCCTGGATATGTAGATGATATGTTTGTTCTTATTTTTTTTTATAATTTCTTTTTAACTGGTGTTGGAGATGCACATTTGCTAATCTTATGGATAGCTTCGAATAGATTTTCTATTTTTTGGAAGTTACAATCCTTCCAGTGTCTGTCTATTGAAGGTTTATTTTATTTTTATTTTTTTGTTGTTTTGTTTTTTAATTAAAGTGTTCCTGCAGCAACAAATTGTTTCGCATATTGATAACTCTATCAGTTGAAGAAAAAAAAAAGTTTGAAAAAAGATTAGATTTGATGTCAGATTTGCCATCTACTGCAGTTGCCAAAGCTGGACTGGATATCAGTAGAATGTCAGGATTTTGGATCATAATTCAGGACTGTGTGTGTACATAAGATATGGAGACTCGCTTATTCATTATTTTTCTTTTATTTTCTACGGCATATTTCAGCTAAATTTACAAACATTCTAAAGCATAAATTTTCAGAAATGTTGTGAGATTTGTTTTTTTTTTTAATTTCGTATTTTTGATTTACTCATTGATAATCAATTGTTTTGATAAACTTCAAACGGTCAGAAATTGATCGTCTGTTAATTTTCCTCCCGGAAAAAGAAATGTTGTGCATACTTTTTTTTTTTTTTTTTTTTTTGCAGTAGTTTGTATGCTAGAAAAATCATTGGCATATAAATAGGCAATAAAAGCCAGACGAATGCATGGCACCAAATGAGTTAATTCAATCGTTAATTTATCAACAGAATCATTAGAGTTAACTCAATCGTTAATTTATCAACAGAATCATTTAGAGTTAACTCAGTTATCAATTTATCAACAGAATCATTTATTTTCTTTAGGACTCATTTGAAATAATTTGTCCATTCATTTGTCTAGTTATTAAATGATTTCTTTCCTCTTCTTTATATATATGCACAACTGGTTTATCTATCAGTCACACACACAATTTTCCAGAACCAGTCACAGAAGAGGTGATAGAGGCAGCCTCAGCCACAACCACTGGTGACAACATTGCAAACCCCTCCTATTCTGCACAGCTGGACGCCACAGCAGGTAAGATTGTGCAGGAACATTGACATACGACGCTGTTAGAATCGCTTCATGACCCTGTCGTGAAAGAGACTGGGTGGTTGGTGTTTTGGAAGTGTTTGTAATGACTGTTTTGTAAATGGTCTGTTTTGAAGCTTTTTCATTCTTAACTCTTTCACTGCTAAGTGTCTGTGTAAAATAAGTGCTCCCCAGCACCAAATATTTTGTATATGATACTCTCAGTCTCAGGCTTCGGTTCATGTCAAAGCAACACGAAAGACTTGTACTCTTCAAACTCGGTCAGGAGGCAAAGATTAATCGTGCTGTTCTATTTGTGGGAAACAGGCTGCAACTGTAAAACTTTGTTACAGTGTGAAAAATGGTCTCATTAACATGACCCCTCAATCTTGACTAAAGTTGCCTGTGGCAGTGCATTGTCTAGTCAGCTAAAGTCAACTCTGGTGGTGTGGTGAAAGAGTTAAGTAAAAATGATCAAGGTTGTGTTGTTTGTTGTTTGATTTATAGTTGCCTGCTCTTTGTTTGTTGTTGGTTTGTTTGATTTTTTTGCTTTGGTGTTTACATTATCTTCTTTACAGCGTTGTTAGAAATGACATTGACTGTTGAATGTTGCTTTTGTTAATTTTTGGCTCATGTGTACAAACAAAGTGAGTCTGTGTAATAACCCTGATCCGGTTGTCTGTGTGTCCATTTGTTTGTATGTCTGTGTGTTAGTATGTGTGTGGGGGTGTTCCTGGTAGCCTTTAACAATTCTGTTTTCTCTGGTCAGTACCAAGTTTGGTTTAAACACCGAGCCCCAAAAATTATCTCCACCTGTACCAGCTGTAATTTCTTCTTGACGAGAAGATAAAGTTATTTTATTTCACATGTTTATGTCATTGTAGAAATTTTCCAGTCACAAAATAATCAAAATCATGTGAAATTGTCATAACTGGATATTCATTTTCCTTCCAGAAAAAAAAGTATAGATTATGTATACTTTCCTTTAACAGTTTGCATGCTAGAGTTGTTGTTGTTGTTTTTTTTTGGGCGGGGGTTGTTTTTTTTTTAATCCTCAATGACTAAAACATCCCTTGGTAGATAGTTGTCACAGAGCATAAAGCAGGCTTGGCACTGAAAGGGTTAAATAATCATGCACCTCTGTTGTAGATCAGTCAAGGAGACAGACTTAGGTCTGCTCGGGTGTTTGTTTGTTGTTGTGTGTTTTGGATGTGGTAGTAAGACAGCTTGTCAACTTCTGTTCAGCGTTTGTTGTTGTGTGTTTTGGGTAAAACAGCTAGTCAACTTCTGTTGCATGCGTGTGCTTGTTGTGTGTTTTGGGTACCGTGGTAAGACAGCTGGCTGACATCTGTTAAATGTGTGTTTTTTTGTTGTGTGTTTTGGGTAAAACAGCTAGTCAACTTCTGTTGCATGCGTGTGCTTGTTGTGTGTTTTGGGTACCGTGGTAAGACAGCTGGCTGACATCTGTTAAATGTGTGTTTTTTTGTTGTGTGTTTTGGGTAAAAAAGCTAGTCAACTTCTGTTGCAATCTTGTGGTTGTTGTTTGTTTTGGATACCGTGGTCGACATCTGTTAAATGTGTGTTTTTTTGTTGTGTGTTTTTGGGGTAAAACAGCTTGTTAACTTCTGTTGCAATCTTGTGGTTGTATGTTTTGGATGCTGTGGTAAGACAGCTGGCTGACATCTGTTAAATGTGTGGGTTTTTTTGTGTGTTTTGGGTGAAAAAGCTAGTCAACTTCTGTTGCAATCTTGTGGTTGTTGTTTGTTTTGGATACCATGTTAAGACAGCTGGTTGACATCTGTTAAATGTGTTTTTTGTTGTGTGTTTTTGGGGTAAAACAGCTTGTTAACTTCTGTTGCAATCTTGTGGTTGTTGTTTGTTTTGGATACCGTGGTAAGACAGATGGTCGACATCTGTTAAATGTGTGTTTTTTTGTTGTGTGTTTTGGGTAAAAAAGCTAGTCAACTTCTGTTGCAATCTTGTGGTTGTGTGTTTTGGATACCGTGGTAAGACAGGTGGTGGTAGACTTCT
>NC_134889.1:33193367-33200867 GCF_041734735.1 Babylonia areolata
TTGTGTGTGTTACATTACACATCAAATAATGTGTTTATGCTGGTGTCTTCATGTCATATAACACATCGAACAATGTGTTTATATCTGTGTCTTCTTGTTATATTACACATCAAATAATGATGTGTTTATGCTGGTTTCTTCATGTATATTTTGTGTTTATTCTGGTGTTTTCTGGTTAAATCACACATCAAATAATGTGTTTATGCTGCCATCTTCTTGTTAAATCACACATCAAATAACTTTTTTATTCTGGTGTTTTCTGGTTATATCACACATCAAATAATGTGTTTATGCTGCCGTCTTCTTGTTAAATCACACATCAAATAATGTGTTTTTGCTGGTGTTTTCTGGTTATATCACACATCAAATAATGTTTTTATGCTGGTCTCTTCGTGTTATATTACACATCACACAGTGTGTTTATGCTGATTTTTTTCACACTACATTACACATAAGATAATGTGCTTATGCTGGTTTCAGATGCTGCCAAATAACTGTCAGGAAAGCAGTGCAATGAACGAGGTGATACCACTCCACACGTGTGCTGGCATCTGCTTCTCAACAGCTGCCTCTGGGAATCATGATAAATTGTGTGTATGGACGCTTAACACTCTCATCGTGGTCAGCTGTGGTTGAATTATGCTGATTTTTTTGTTTTTGTTTTGTTATAACAGAATTTACTTTTTATGATAAGTATGATTGAATATCGACCTTCCAGGACTTTTTTTTTTTTTTTTTTTTTTAATTGCGATAAGTATTACAGTTAGGGAATGATGTGGAGATTTTGTTTTTTAACGGGGATTTTTAAACTGCTACAGTAATGTACATGTCTTATGTTTGTTTTGTTTTTGTTTTTTTTCTTTTCTTCTTTTTTTTTCATGAAGATGTTTGTTTGAATTGTTGTTAGTTCCTTGGAGAAAGAAGGGACGGTAAGATGGTATGCCCATATTCTGTCCTTTTTTCTTTTCTTTTAAGAGAAATTTATTTTATTTTATTTAAGGTTTCATTTTAAGGTTTCATATGATTTGCTTCACAGAATGATATGATTATTATGGTCTTTGAAAGATTTAAAAGGTGGAAGTCACTGACCATCAAGTGAAAAGATTTGTTTCCCATGTTGCGCTCTTCTGTACAAGAAGGGTGATATGTAAGAATAAGGTGTCTTATAAATCAGCTGCCTTCAATTATGTGCTATGGATTTTTTTTTTTTTTTTTTTTTCAAAATTGTTCCTTGTTCTTGTTTTTTTCTCAAAGTGTTCATGTTTGGTTGTCAATTTTATTCTGACATTTTCTGGATCAAATTTAAAGCAAGCACAATTTTTTTTTTCTTGGTTTTGATGAGCTGACAGAAATCTTTTCTTGATGATTTGCCTTTGGGTTGTTGTTTAAATGATCTGTTATATCATACACACACTGGCAGCCTCAATATCTGTTCAGTTCTCTCATCTCGTTTTGTTTATGCTTCGTTTCTCATTCGTTTCCCAAGCATTCTGAAACAGAATGGTTTAGCTGGGGTCCTCTGCTGATTGTTTGATTCAGTCTGCTACGTTTTTGCAGTGTTCATCTGGTTTCTGGGTATCGACTGGTTTTGCATTGGAGCTCCCTGCTAGTGTTGAAAACATGCACAAAGGTTGAATGCCAGCCATCTCTGTATCTTGATGAAAAATGATCCGGAGTGGGGTTGTTTTTTTCTGAAATAGATCCAATGCATGGTATTGGCTAGCATCCTGAGCTGTCAGCTAACACTGGTTTGTACAGTTTGTGAACTGTATTTAGGGGTACGGCATGTACATAGTGCTCAGAGACTGGGATAGTGGCGTTCTCTTTTTTTTTTCTTTTTTTTTTTTTTCTCAAGGCCTGGTTAAGCACGTTGGGTTATGCTGCTGGTCAGGCATCTGCTTGGCAGATGTGGTGTAGCGTATATGTTTTTGACCGAACAGTGATGCCTCCTTGAGCTACTGATACTGATACTGGGATAGTGTGCCTCATGGTTTTTACTTATTGTACAGGAAAATTAGAAAAAAAGGGACTGAATCCTCAGCTGATGGTTCTGGTATACTGTGATTCAAATGTTTTGTTTTCAGTTCAGCATGGCTTTGTGATGCTTTGTTTGCAAAACATTTTTTTTTTTTTTATGTGAATGACGTCTTTGTTGATGACTGTTCTGGGCCTGGTTGATCTTGTTAGGTTTGGGTTGTGGTATTTGATGTTGATCTTTATTTCTTTTTATTGCATTGAATGTTCAAAGCAGTTGAAGTGCAAGTAATTTTTTTTTTTAAAGAACTGACAATGTCTTTTGTTACTGAATTTATGAATTGTTACATTGTAAAGGCTGTAAACAGTCTTAATTTTGTTTGTTTTTTGTTTTTGTGCTTAATTCACTTGAGACTTCTTTGGAATTTTATTCTTTCAAATTGATTGGATTACAAATCAAAATTATGTAGCCTTCCATAGTCAGTGATGCAATGATCCTTTCTTACATTTTCCTCTGTGGTAAAGTGGAGTGTGTCTGAGAAATAACATGAGTGGGTGGGTTGATACGAGACAGTGTGTATGAATTATACTGTGATAGAGCTGTGAGATATTTGGATGTTCATTTTGCAAGGCCAGCCTTCCTCCGCATAATAATAATATGTAGCTTTTATTTATTTGCAGAAAATGCAGTGAATGAGCTTATTGTAATGGTATTGAAAATAGTATAGTAGTTACATTTTTTTTATTGGGGAAATGGGGTTATCCACTAATTTCAAAGCACTGCTTAAAGTGGGCGCATTTAAAAAAAGAAAGAAAAAAAAAGAACACCCAGTCAAGGAGGCCACTGGGTTTTAATGTGTCACATGGTGTATCCGGATGACTAGTCATTCGGATGAGACGATAAACCGAGGTCCTGTGTGCAGCATGCACTTAGCGCACGTAAAAGAACCCACGGCAACAAAAGGGTTGTTCCTGGCAAAATTCTGTAGAAAAATCCACCTCGATAGGAAAAAAAACAAAAAACAAATAAAACTGCACGCAGGAAAAAAATACAAAAAAATGGGTGGCACTGTAGTGTAGTGACGCGCTCTCCATGGGGAGAGCAGCCCGAATTTCACACAGAGAAATCTGTTGTGATAAAAAGCAATACAAATACAAATACAAATCCTTGGCGTTTTGTCCTCCATTTACCTTGGTGGTAGAAACGGTTTTTATGTCTGTGGGAAAAAAGAAATGCCTCCTAACATCTGGGTTGTTGATGGTCATTTGGCCCCACACTCTGGCATGTTATTCATGTCTGCAGATTTTTGACTGTCAGTGTGGTAGAATCATGGTCAAGCGAAAGCAAGGAGTGGTCACAAAATCAAACAAACCATTCTTTTTTGTGTGTTTGTCTTTTGTTGTTTTATTTTCCACAGTGTGTTGTCATGTATTTGTCATGTATTTCAGATTATTCAGGGATTTTCAGCATTACAAATCAAAATGTTTTGACTGGGCAATATTTATGATGATAGCTAGGAAGCCATGTTGCCACTGTGTATTGGATTAACACAATCTGAATATGTTTTCTTCTTGGGAATTTTTTTTTTCTGTTTATTTGGCCAAAACATTTTTTTTTCAAGTTCTGTTTCTAGCTGATTTGTGTTATCTGTGAATGTGATTAACACATGCAAATATACTGTGTAAGAAAATTAATAAATATGGTTTATTCTCAGGCATAATTGTGATGCACTTGTTAAACAATCACTAACTAATATTTATATTGCAACCTCTATTTTTGTGATGAGCTTTCTTTCACTTGCTCACTTTATGGAAAGCTGTACATTCCATAAAAAAATATTCCGTAAAACTAAGTCACCATAAAGCTCTCCACACCTCCATTATTACCTTTCACCATCATACTTCCATCTTTACTCACCTGCCAACATTCAAAGTGTTCAAAATAGGGAGTGGGGTGGGGTCGGGGTTGTGTGAAGACAAACACTGACCATTAACAACAGACATGTCAACTCTGTTCTGTAATTGTCAGACCCATTAATTTTCTTTATGTCACTTGATAAGTTGTATTGTTTCCTTCGCCCCACCCACTTTTGCTTTACAAGTTCAGGTACGACTGCCGAATGTTTAGAACACTTGCCCAAGTTTCCCGAGTTTGATCCTCGCATCGGCACATCTAGCAGGTGAAAGGTGGTCGTGTTTTTTTTTCTGATTTCCCCGGTAAACATAATTATGTGCCTTCTCATGTATATACGCAGGTAGTAGATCATATACGCAGATTAAAGATCCTGTATTCCATGTCAGTGTTTGTTGGGTCATGGAAACATGAAAACACCCAGCGTGCATCAACCACAGCAGAGTCTTCCGCAAGTTGATATTGGTCATGTGATGGAATGAAGGAGAGGGGGGGGGGGAAAAGTTAAAAAAGAAAAAAAAAGACAGATGTTGTTTCAAAAGGGGGAGTGATGTGAGTGGTTGCTGATGAAAGTCAAGACGTGTTCCACATGAATTTGTCACCACTTTGCTCCACTCCGTGGTCTTTTCCAGCAGATCTAAAGTTTTTCACCAAGTCATGGGGAAGTTTTCAACTGTCAGCTGTCGTCTGTCCTGTGATATTGAAGCCAGAGTTTTCAACTAAGTCATTTCAGCTTATATTATCATTCATTGTCACAATTAATGTCCAGTCCACTAGTTGATTTCAGCAGCTAAGTCAGAGTTCTTGACAAAGTCATGGACTCGTTTTCACTTTTATCTGTCATCGCTATGTCCGATTCAATGTTTGATTATCACGCCCAAGTCAGTGGGTACTTTTATGTTGTTGGTTTTCTTTTTTCAAGTCAGACATATACATATTTCAACCATTATCAAAGAGTGCCTTTACTGCATGATTTTAAGGTCCAAATCAGAAGTTTAACTTAGTCATGGGCAAGGTTTATCTTTTTTCTGGTCGTAGGTTTGACTTTTTTTCAGTCATGTGTGCGTCCATTGCCCTGTTCTGTCATCCCCCCACCTGTTCCTTTTTTGTGACCTCTGAAAGATCTGCCGTTGTATCTGCATCAAGCATTGCTGAAACTGTACATATCTTATTCTGTATGTATTACCTATCATATTGACAGCCTTTATTTTTTGGTGGTGTATGGATAATGTATGAAATAAACATTTTCTACAGAAGTGGCTAGTTTTTGGGTTTGTATTATGTGTAGGCGTGCATAAGAAGGAGAGAGTGCGTGTGAATAGACCCAGTTATTTCACACAGGAATGGAAACAAGGCAGTGATCATTAAATGTTAAAAACCAAACAAGGTAGTAAGCATTAAATGTTCAATACAAACAAGGCAGTGGTCATTAAATGTTAAAACCAAACAAGGTAGTAAGCATTAAATGTTCAATACAAACAAGGCAGTGGTCATTAAATGTTAAAACCAAACAAGGTAGTAAGCATTAAATGTTCATTACAAACAAGGCAGTGGTCATTAAATGTTAAAACCAAACAAGGTAGTAAGCATTAAATGTTCATTACAAACAAGGCAGTGGTCATTAAATGTTAAAACCAAACAAGGTAGTAAGCATTAAATGTTCATTACAAACAAGGCAGTGGTCATTAAATGTAAAAACCAAACAAGGTAGTAAGCATTAAATGTTCATTACAAACAAGGCAGTGGTCATTAAATGTAAAAACCAAACAAGGTAGTAAGCATTAAATGTTCAATACAAACAAGGCAGTGATCATTAAATGTTAAACACCAAATAAGGCAGTGATCATTAGATGTTAAACACCAAATAAGGCAGTGATCATTACATGTTAAACACCAAATAAGGCAGTGATCATTAGATGTTAAACACCAAATAAGGCAGTGATCATTACATGTTAAACACCAAATAAGGTAGTGATCATTAAATGTTAAACGCCTGACAAAGCAATGAGCGGATGAACACCAGAGAATGCAGTATAAATGTTAAACAGCTAACAAGACTAAGCATTAAATATTATACAACAAACAAGACTACGCATTAAATGTTAACACCAAACAAGGCAATGAGCATTAAATGTTAACACCAAACAAGGCAATGAGCATTAAATGTTAACACCAAACAAGGCAGTAAGTATTAAATGTTATACGGCAGTGAGCATTAAAATGTTGAACACCAAACAAGGCAATGCCCATTAGATGTTAACACCAAAGAAGGCATGGATCATTAAATGTTAACACCAAAGAAGGCAATGAGCTTTTCTTTTTTTTTCTTTCTTTTTTTTTTTACATTAAACGAGGCAATGAGTGTTAAAAGCAAAACACCAAACAAGTACTGTGACTTATCCTCAGACTAAGGGGCACAACAGTTAAAATTATTCATTTGTCCAATCTTAATGTTGTTTTTTCTCCCCTCTCCTGTCAGAGCCAACTCCAGTGACAGAAGAGACCTTCACCCCACTGCCCGCTCACCTGATGCCGCCAGAGGTCACGGTCAAGGACGAAGGTCGCAAGCCAGACATGCCTCAAGCTGCCATCGTTTTCGTGGCAGGTAAGAATGCCAACTTTATTGCTTTTCTTTGTGTTTTCTACTTTGTGTTCGGTCTGGACGTGTTTCTTTGTATTGTGAGCTGGGATTATCCATTACTGTCGTTTTGGGGTTCATGTATGTGAACAATGCAAGTCGAGTCCACGTAATAACTAACCTTGTGTGTGTGTGTGTGTGTGTGTGTGTGTGTGTGGTAATTGTTTCCGCACATTCTATCAAAACTGAAATCAGTTAAACGCGAATACAAACTCGCATCAATGTGCAGGAGTGACGCGAGCTGTGACTCCGTCAGTATAAAGCGACCGACGCCCAGACGAGTTGGACTCGAACTGATGCCCAGATAGCAAGCACACACACTGAAACCATGATCCTGAGGCGCCACCTTCACATTGGTTACAAATATCATTACAATGCACTTCTGAGGATGGCACAAAAAAAGAAGAAGAAGAAGAAGAAATCTTTGTAAAAAAACAAACACATTTAGCCCTTATTCGACGGGCGCAATAGCCGAGTGGTTAAAGCGTTGGACTGTCAATCTGAGGGTTCCGGGTTCGAATCACGGTGACGGCGCCTGGTGGGTAAAGGGTGGAGATTTTTACGATCTCCCAGGTCAACATGTGCAGACCTGCTAGTGCCTGAACCCCCTTTGTGTGTATATGCAAGCAGAAGATCAAATACGCACGTTAAAGATCCTGTAATCAACTGATGTCAGCGTTCGGTGAGTTATGGAAACAAGAACATACCCAGCATGCACATCCCCGAAAACGGGGTATGGCTGCCCACATGGCGGGGTAAAAACGGTCATACACGTAAAAGCCCACTCGTGTGCATACGAGTGAAAGCAGAAGAAGAAGAAGAGCCCTTATTCAAAGTATATACGCACGGTACCTGTGCAGGTGGTCCAGCCAGTGGGAAGGGGACGCAGTGTAAACGGCTGCTGTCTCGCTACACCAAGGCCGTGCACCTGTCCATGGGAGACATTCTGCGCACCAAGATCGCCACAGAGGGCAGC
>NC_134889.1:33208367-33263367 GCF_041734735.1 Babylonia areolata
AGCCCACTGTCAAAGCGTTGTGAGCTTAAATCACGGACACCCAAAATACACATTGGCATTTTCAGTATGTTCTCGTTAATTTTTGATTGTGTCTGCGTCATGCCAGATTGGTTCCCTCCTCCTGTTGTACTGGGGTGGTTACCCCCCTTGACAAAATCACCTGAGTTGGGGTATTGATGTTGTGTGCAATTTTAACTAACTGGATGTGTTTTTTCTTAAGTCATGTTATGCATAAAAAAAATTGTTTCTATGCTGGTTTTCTTAATGTTATGTGATACGTCAAATGATGTGTTTATGCTGGTTTCTTGACATTATATTACACATCAAATAATGTGTAAATTATGCTGATTTCTTCTCAGTTTCTTCATGTTATATTACATATGTGTTAATGCTGGTTTCTTCAAGTTACATTGCACATGCTGGTTTCTTCACATTACATTACAAATAAAATAGTGTGTGATTGTTAAATAATGTGTTAATGCTGATTTCTTCTGGGTTTTTTCATATAATAATAATAATGGTATTTATATAGCGCTGAATCTTGTGCAGAGACAAATCAAAGCGCTTTCGCACCAGTCATTCACACGCATGCATAACTCTAAAACTGTAGAAACTAAAGACAAGGAAGGGCAGGCAAGGGAGGCTATTTTGGGAAGAGGTGGGTTTTAAGGCCAGACTTGAAAGAGCTGAGAGTGGAGAAAGAGGAAGTTCATTCCAATCGCAAATATACTACACATCAGAAAATGTGTTGATGCTGGTTTTATTCATGTTACACATCAGATAATGTGTCACTGCTCATGGTTTCTTCATGTTATATTGCACGTCAAATAATGTGTTAATGCTGGTTTCTTCATGTTATATTGCACATCAAATAATGTGTTAATGCTGGTTTCTTCATGTTATATTACACATCAGATAATGTGTTCATGCTGGTTTCTTCATGCTATATTACACATCAGATAATGTGTTAATGCTGGCTTCTTCATGTTATATTACACATCAAATAATGTGTTAATGCTGATTTCTTCACGTTATATTATACATCAGATAATGTCTTTATGCTGGTTTCTTCATGTTATACTAAACATAGAATGATTTATTTGGGTTTTTTTTTTCATATTACACATCAAATTATATGTCAGTGCTGGTTCCTTCACGTTGTATTACACATCAGATAATATTTAATGCTGGCTTTTTCATGTTACGTTACACATCAAATGATATCAATGTGTTTACGCTGGTTTCAGATGCTGCCAAATAACTCCCAAGGAAGACAGGAGCAACACAACGAGAGAAGCATGCATGGTGTTGTCAGGCAATGACACATGTAATGCTACCTTTTCCATCACACACACACACACACACACACACAGATACATGCACATTGACATCTGCTTCTAACATTTGCCTTTGGCAATCAAAATGGATGTATATATATAGACACTTAACAATAAAGATGTCAGCTGCAATCTTTTTCTTTTATTCTTTCAGAATGTACTTGTCTAATAAGTATGATTGAATATCTTCCAGGACTTAAAAAAAAAAGAATTGCGTTAAGGTTTACATTTGGGGAATGATGTTCACATTTTATCTTTTGATCAGGAATTATCAAACTGCTACAGCAATGGTTGTACATGTCTGATTTATATATATAATTTCTTTATTAAATTTATTTATTTATTTATTTTAAAGACGGTGGTTTGATTTGATGTTAGGTCTTTGGAGAAAGGATGGACAGGGATATGTCCATACACTTTCCTTATGAAAACATATTTATTTTATTTCTAAGGGTTCAGCTTAGTTATAATGCTTTATATTCTTTCTTTAAAAACTTCAATGTTCACTTTTGTTGCATGCAATGAACCATGAGGTGATGATCACGCTATCTGACAGAGGAATCAGGTAATCTGCTTCACAGAATGATATGGTCGATAAATTGTGGACTCATGACTGTCAGGTGAAAAACTTTCTTTTTCATGTTGCACTTTTCTGTACATAAAGGGTGGTATGTAAGAATGTGTCTTATAAATCGACTGCCGTGAATTATGTACTATGGGATTTTTATTTTTATTTTTTAAAATAATAATTATTGTCCTTTTTATTTTATTTCATCTTTTCTAAGTGTTCTTGTTTGGTTGTCGATTTAATTCTGACATTTTCTGGATCAAATTTACAAAGCATGTACCGGTACATCTTTTATATTTGTTATGGTTTTGAGGACTTGACAGGAAGCCTTTCGTGTTGATCTGCCTTTGGGCTGTTATTTTAACTCTCTCCATACGAACGACGAAAGAGACGACGTTAACAGCGTTTCACCCTGATTACCATCATCAAAATATTGCAAGCAGAAGGCTCTTATATGGAAGAGGTGAATGTTGACAAAGAATACCACAGATCTGACGACGGAAGCTAAAGGTTGGGTCATTCAGACACCCACTGGACATCCGAGGGGTCTGTGTAGAGGAGAAGAGAGGACTGGCCGTACTGAGTGAGTTAAAAAGCCCGTTGTATCGTACACACATTGGCAGCCTCAAGTTCTGATCATTTTTTTCCTCGTTGTGATTATGCTTCAGTCTTCATTTGTTTCCCAGGCCACTGGCATGGCACTGCTTTGCTGGATACTTTCTGATCTCATCATTCAGTCGGGTTTTTGTCTGTTTGTCATTTTTCTTTTCTGCGTTTTTGTTTACCTGGTTTCTGGGGAGTGGTTTGAGGACTGGCTGTGCATTGAAGCTGCTGTCATCAAAAACATACAGGGTCGAATGTCAGTCATATCTATATCTCAGCACATGCAGTTATTATTATTAACATGAAGAATGATGCTCAGTGTGTTTTCTGAAATATTGTGTTGTATTATTGTATTGTATTACTCTTTTTGTCACAACAGATTTCTCTGTATGAAATTCAGGCTGCTCACCCAAGGGAAAGCGTGTTGCTACAATGAGAGCGCCACCCATTTTTTTTTGTATTTTTTCCTGCCTGCAATTTTGTTTTCCTGTCGAAGTGATTTTTTCTACAGAATTTTGCCAGTGACAACCCTGAATTTGGCCATGTTTTTTTTAATTTTTAACATGCTTGTTCTAAGAGCATGCTGTACATGGGACCTTAGTTTGTCAACTCATCTGAATGACTAGCATCCAGACCACCACTCAAGCTCCAGTGGAGAGGGAGAAGATACTGGCAACTATGGGTTTCGAACCAGTGCACCCAGATTCTCTCACTTCCTAAGGGGATGGATGCATTGCCTCTGGGCCAACATTCCACTCCACAGGTCCAATTGTATCAGTTAGCTTCCTGCACCGTTTGTGCACCGTATTCAGAATGCAATGCACAAAGGGACTTCTTCTTCTGCGTTCACTCGTATGCACACGAGTGGGCTTTTACGTGTATGACCGTTTTTACCCTGCCATGTAGGCAGCCATACTCCGTTTTCGGGGAAGTGCATGCTGGGTATGTTCTTGTTTCCATAACCCACCCAACGCTGACATGGATTACAGGATCTTTAACGTGCGTATTTGATCTTCTGCTTGCATATACACATGAGGGGGGTTCAGGCACTAGCAGGTCTGCACATATGTTGACCTGGGAGATCGTAAAAATCTCCACCCTTCACCCACCAGGCGCCGTCACCGTGATTCGAACCCGGGACCCTCAGATTGACAGTCCAACGCTTTAACCACTCGGCTATTGCGCCCGTCCACAAAGGGACATGTCATGGGTGTGTACATAGTGCTCAAAGACTGGGATAGTGTGCCTCTTGAGTTTTACTTCTTGTGGGCAGTGGGGTGGCGGGGGGGAGGGGGGTGGGGGGTGGGGGTGGAGAGAGACTAATCCCTAATCGTTTGACACTGTGAAGATATTTCTGTGATAATTTATTTTCTAAATGTTCCCAATGTGACAAGGTTTTGTAACATTTTGTTTGTTGCTTATTTCTTATAAGCTAACGACGTGTTTGTTGATTATTAACACTGGTCTTGGTTGGTCTTAGGTTTTGGTTGTGACATTTAATAATAATGTTTTGACTATGAGTAAAATTTCTTCTTTAGGGTTTTTCGTTTTATTTTAATTGAATTCTTATTTATCCATAACATTTTTTTTCCCCAAAACAGTCCTGCTCCCAGCCGAGGTGTTTAATTAATATGTGAATGTGACGTGTGTGTGTGTGTGTGTGTGTGATATATATATATATATATATCTTGAAAGAGAAATGATATGTTGTTTATTCTCAGGAATAACTGTGATGCACTTTTTTAACAATCACACACTAATATTTATACTTGGAGCTTTATTTTTTGTGTGTGATGAACTCTTCTTTCACTTGCTCACTTTATGGAAAGCTGTACATTCCATAATATATATATATATATATATATATATATATATATTCCCGAAAACTAAGTCACCTTAAAGCTCCTCGTTGCTTTTACTCTCCGCTCTTCTTTCATTGCAATTCACTATCATACCATCATACTTTGTCCAGCTGCCGAGACAGCTAAATGTTTTGAATGGGGAAGAAGGAAGGGGGTAGGGGATGGGGTGGGGGCTGTTAGGACAAACACTTAACTCTCTCCATACGAACGGTGAAAGAGACGACGTTAACAGCGTTTCACCCCAATTACCACCATCAAAATATTGCAAGTGGAAGGTTCTTAAACTGAAGAGGTGAATGTTGACAAAGAATACCACAATTCTGACGACGGAAGCTAAAGGTTGGGTCATTGAGACACCCACTGGACATCCGAGGGGTCCGTGTAGAGGAGAAGAGAGGACTGGCCGTACTGAGTGAGTTAATATCAACAACAGGCATGTTAATCCTGTTCTGTCATAATCAAATCCATTTCTTTTGCCACTTGCGAAGACAAGTAGTGGGTTTTCCCCTGGCCCCAACCCCAGCCCCCTTTTTGCTTCCCAAGAACAGGAAAGGCGAAGGGAAAAGATCATTTCGACACAACTCATTTCAAAGGGTGAGTCGTGCATGGGGCTCCTGATGACAGTGGACATGTTCTATGTGAGTTTCAGTTTCAGTTTCAGTAGCTCAAGGAGGCATCACTGCGTTCGGACAAATCCATATATGTTACACCACATCTGCCAAGCAGATGCCTGACCAACAGCGTAGCCCAACGCGCTTAGTCAGGCCTTGAAAAAAAAAACATAAAAAAAGAGAAAAATTACTACTAATAATAATATGTATAAGGCGCAAAAACTTGATGAAGTCAACTATAAGCGTACAAAATGAAATAAAATAAAATAAATAAATAAATATATAACTAACTAAATAATAATAATATGATTTAAAAAATAAAATAAAATAAAATAAAATAAATAAATGAATCTATGTGAATCTGTCACCACTTTGCTCCACTTAAGTGTTTCACAAAGTCACTGAGCAGTTTCAATCGTTGTGTCATCAGTCTGTCCATCCCATGATACTGAAGCCAGAGTTTTCAACTGAGTCATTTCAGCTTGTATTATTCATTCTCACTGTGTCCAGTCTACAGCTTGACAAAGTCATGGACTTTCCCCCCCAGTTTATTTATCATCACTGTGTCAAATCCTTTTTTCTTTCTTTCCAATTACAGCATGTTTCTTTGATTTCTCTTCATTTCCCAAACTTTTACTGATTCATCAACACATGAGCCCTGTATTCATTCAGTACAATGTTCTTGCATAATTCAATATGCCATGATTATCTTTCTTTTTTTCTTTTTGTTTAAAAGAAAAAACAAAACAAAACCAGCTTATGACAACACTACGAAGAAAGAAAGAAAATAATCATAAAATAATCTTTTATTCTTGAGCAATAGTCCGTGTTGTTGATTTAGTCACAGACAGGATAAGTGACATGTTTCAATTCAACCATTATCTAACATCAGTGAATTTATTCTGGGTTGTGAGGCCCAAGTCAGAGGTTGGACTTGGTCACCGCAAAGTTTAAGGAAATTTTCGATCTAAAATTACGTTTAAATAACATGCCTACCGTGACCCAACTAGTGCAGACTTCGGCAGGGGTCTGACATTCCTGTCCTGTGCAAACTACTATCCGCCTATGCGGAGAAAATGAGAGTACTACGGCCGATAACCTCCCGGAAGTAAGTAACGTCCCCTTTGTCCCCCTGGCTAGCGCCCTCTTTTTCTGGCAGCCATCTCGACACCTGTTCCTGTGCACTTCATATGGCTAAGTTTTTCGCATTTTCTATCTAACATTTTTCTGTTATCAGTTTGTCTGTCCATTGCACAACTCTGATATCCTTTCCTGTTCCCATGCCCCTTTTTTTCCCCTTCTTCTGAAACGTCTGCCATTTTATCTGTATCAAGCATTGTCAGAACTGTACTTGTCCAATACTGTATTGTCCAGTCATAATGGCAACCTTTTTTTTTTTTTTTTTTGTATGGTGTATGAATAATATATGAAATAAACATTCTCTACAGATGTGGACAGTTGTGAGTTTGTGTAGGCATGCATGAGTGTGTGTGTGCGTGTGTGCACTTTGTGTGCATGTGTTTGTGAATTCACCCCCAAAAAGTCAGGTGTCATATAAACAAGCTGAAAAATATCTGCACATAAAAAGAAAACGTTGAGGCCAAAAATAATAAGGAAGTAAATATGATGACTGTAGAATTAGAAGTTAACTCTTATAAGAAACATTTTGAATTGTGAATCAGCGTCAGTACGTATGCTCTCTTCCAGTTTTTGACTCACTTGTGTAAACAAAGCGAGTCTAATGTTTTAACCCGGTGTTCGGTTGTCTGTGTGTGTGTGTGTGTGTGTGTCCGTGGTAAACTTTAACATTGACATTTTCTCTGCAAATACTTTGTCAGTTGACACCAAATTTGGCATAAAAATAGGAAAAATTCAGTTCTTTCCAGTTTAAAACAATACTGCACCTCTGGGATGGGCACAAAAAAATTAAAAAAAGAAGCCTAATTATATGCAAACTGTATGTACTGTTATATTTATATTTTTTGTGTTCTCTAAATTTGGCACTTTGACCTCTTATTCTGACACAACAACAAGAGGAGTCATTTTTATCATTTTTTGTTCAAACAGGAACTTCTTTTGCTAAGTATGGAATTTTTATTTATTTTGCAAACGTTTTGGTGCAGATAGTAAAAAAGGGAAATTACTCTGTAATTAATGCTAGGGGACTTAATTTATCACAAGTGTGTCTTGAAGCCCTTGCCTCTCTTGTTTGTTTTTTTGTTGTTTTTTAAGTAAACACGATTATGACAACATTTCCCATGATGGAATTTTATTCTGCAGAATGGACATCAGACGTACTAGTTTGAATTATTAAAAAAAAAAAAAAAAAAAAAAAAGGGAAAAAGAGTTCAGTTTGAACAACTTTACAAAATTCAGCATTTGTTAAGACTCCAGTAATGAAATTAAAAAAAAAAAAAACACACACAAAAAAACAAACAAAAAACACACACAAACCCCCCCAGGAAGTTGACATTGACAAATGAAGAAAATGCAGTTGAAGAGCAAATAACACAGGGAACAACAGAAACACAGAGATAAACTTAATAGAATTTCGCTTGGCAGTGTTTTAATAATTCAACAACCGCACCACTTACAACAAGACAGAGAATCAAAACTGAACTTCGCTTGGCAATGTTTAATAATTTAACAATCGCACCACCTACAATAACACAATCTGTCACTGAAAATAACAACAAACAATTTTGTGTCCAGATGAAAGCCAATTAATGAGTTTGAACTGAAATGCTTATAGTCACACACACACACACAAGTTCACTCCACACACCATGGCAACCGGTGGATCTCATTGTCTGAGGTACATAAGTACACAGGTATTTGGATCATCGTCAATCGTACCCTCTGGTGAGCTAAAAAAAAACAAAAAAAACTCAACAGGACACCAAGTCATCGTCAACAAAAAAGCATGTCTAAGTTCTCTCTCTTTCAAAGTATAATCATACATATATAGTAAATACACAGAATGATAACGAAACCATAACTCTTCACTTTGTCATGCGATTTTCTTTGGATCATACTATGATAAGTGAATAGCGAAGACAGAGACTAGGTTTTTTCCCTAACTGGTCAGTTATTTCTTCTGCTTTGAGTGCAGGAATAAAGCACAACTCTCCAAAAATATTCCATTTCTTCACAAATCCCAACCACACGCACACCAACACAGACACACCTAACTACACACACACACACACACACACACCAACACACACAATAGCACCCACACACCTACTAACACACACACACACACACACAGACGGACATGAACATTCCCTTCAACCACTAGTTCTTACACAACACACACATGAACAAATCTATAACAGCATTTATCTGTAGACCTGGCCAAATACCAGCATTACCAGACTTGTTTCACTCAAATACAAACTAATACTTGTAATACCAGTAAATCAATCCCCCCCCCACTCCAAACAAAACAATGCACACTTGTCAGGTAAAGCAGAATACATACAATGGAACGGTCTCATCCACAAGCCGTCACACTGTTCAGATACAGTCACTCATCATTCACAAGCGTGTATATATAATTCTGACAAGCTTCACCCCAATGAGGACACACACTCAGCCCACAATCAGCCAACCAGGTGGCGTGTGAAAAGGTCCACAACAAAGGTCCATAACTCTCCTCCACATGAAAACAACTGCTATACCACACTGCACTTGTCAGCTACACTGGTCACTCCTTCACCCTGTTTGCACATACCGCAGGAAATATATCAACAAAATCATTGACTGAAGCAAGCAAAAGACATAAGCAAACAAGGTTCTCTACACGGACATATCTTGTCTCTGCAATTTCATCTTATTTTCTTTTTCTCTCTCTTGCATTCTTAGTATGTGCTCTCTGGCCCTAGTGATTTGATCCGTCAGTCACAGTCACAGTAGATCTTGCACAGACAGAACTTTTCTCACAGCAGAGAGAACAGATGCTACCTGTGGATCATCCTGATCTTTTTCTTGCTTCAAACCTTCTTTCCAGGTTGCAAGAGATTTTTGTTTGACCTCATTTGATGCACTTGCATCACATTTCTATTCCATTCCTTTCTGATGATTGTCAATGTGAGAAGTCAGTGAGGGTTATGGATGGCAAGTGCTGAGAAAATATATTCCATATCACCATAAAGAAGCAGCACAGACACAGGCAACAAGGTCAAGTAGCGGACATCACCAGTGCCAGAGCTGACTGCCTGAAAACTACCAGTCTGTACTTTCTACACTAGATGTTAGCATCACACATCTCCAGCTTTTCCACAACCCATAGGTTGCATTCACCACATGTAACCACCACTACATTCAATAAAGAAATAGGCACTGGCACTAAGAACACACAGTGACACAATAACACAGATGCTGTTAACATATATGTGGACTTCTCTAAACAAGTTGTGACTTAGGGACCAGATCAAGAAATAGGAGTTGAAACTTTGAAGTTAACTGATATACATTGCTAGAAACGCTTTCTGACAGTGTTTAGAGATCGATGTAATGTTTAGATCAAAAGAAGTCTGCTGGATAAGCAATCACGGCCTGACTGATGATCAAAAACACATCTGTATGCAAAAAGGGAAGGGGAAAAACTCCAGCGCATTTCCAGACTTCTTTACCAAATGATGTACAAGTACAGTTTGAGCATTTTCAGACATACCCCCTCCTCATCCCTCAAGCCAGTGTTGTTAATGATCGTGTCAAAAGTAATGTCCCAACACTCAGAGACTGGTAAATAACCACAACAACAATTGTTGAGCATTCTTCCATACTTGAAAACCCTACTTAAAATTCTTCACAGTCATAACTTTCCTACGGATTGTTAAAAATTTACATGTGCCTATATCCATTCCAGAACAATCACCTGTGGATGAAAAAAAAAAAAAAAGGTAACCAGTGCAGACAAACATCTTTGTCTAGCCTCCTCCTTCATAACCATGCACACTTAAACCTTTGTTATTGCAGAACCACCTCCTCCCAGACACTCGCTTTATGACGGCACAAAAACAACAGTCACAAACTTCACAAAAGCCAGTAGCGGATGAAAAGGAAGAGAACGACGACGACGATGACCACCACCCCGATCTTGGCGTATGATGAGCGCAGGTTGAGGTACTTTGCGTCTTTCTTGTACTTCTGGGAGAGTGTGGACAGGTTGCTGGCCTTTGTGTCCAGCACTGCCACAGAAAAAACAAACCAAAAGATGTTTAAAAACAAAACAAACAAAAAAACAAATAAATAAAACGCGCGCGCACACACACACACACACACACACACACACAAAAGCGCAATATTACAATAACAGATAAAAAATATTCAATCTATAAAGTTTTTTCATGGACGAGTGAGAAAATGAGGGATTACAACTACTACTTATACACAACTACTCTATCTCGCTCTCCCAGAACTTTCAACCACCGTTTGTATGTCTGCCTGTCTGTCTTTTGCATGAGCTACATACTCAGATAAGATGATGAAACATCAAGACACCATCCCATGTTTTAGTCAAACATATTAAGTCCGTCAGGATTGTTGGTCAGTGGTTGGTGGCGCCAAAATTTCTTAATGACATTCAAAAACAAGACAGTCAGGCAAAGGTAATGCCATCTGTGAAGTTTAAGCCATAAATGAATTCAAGAAAATGAAAGTTAAGGCTAAGGTAATTCCTTCCGTGAAGTTCTAAGCCATGAAAAGGAAAGAAATTGAAAGGTAAGGCCAAGGTGATGCCTTCTGTGAAGTTCTATGCCATAAAAGAAAAGAAAATGAAAGGTAAGGCCAAGGTAAGGCCTGCCGTGTAGTTTTAAGCCAACAAAGAAAATGAAAGGTAATGCCTGCTGTGAAGTTCTAAGCCATGAAAGGAAAGAATTTAAAAGTTAAGACTAAGGTAACGCCTCCCGTGAAGTTCTAAGCCAACAAAGAAAACGAAAGGTAAGGCTAACGTAATGCCTGCTGCCAAGTTCTAAGACACAAAAGAAAATGAAAGGTAAGGCAAAGGTAATACCTTCTGTGGCGTTCTAAGCCATAAAAGAATTAAGAAAATGAAATGTAAGGCCAAGGTAATGCCTGCTGTGAAGTTCTAAGCCATAAAAGGAAAGAAAATGAATGGTAAGACCAAGGTACTGCCTGCTGAGTAGTTCTCAGACAAAAGAAAATGAACTGTAGGGCTAAGGTACTGCCTGCTGTAAAGTTCTAAGACATAAAACGAAAGAAAATGAAAGGTAAGGCTAAGGTAATGCCTGCTGTGAAGTTCTAAGACATAAAACGAAAGAAAATGAACTGTAGGGCTAAGGTACTGCCTGCTGTAAAGTTCTAAGACATAAAACGAAAGAAAATGAACTGTAGGGCTAAGGTACTGCCTGCTGTAAAGTTCTAAGACATAAAACGAAAGAAAATGAAAGGTAAGGCTAAGGTAATGCCTGCTGTGAAGTTCTAAGCCTTAAAAGGAAAGAAAACAAAACACAATGCCTGCTATCAAGTTCTAAGACATCCGTATAAACAAAAATGAAAGGTAAGGCTAAGGTAATGCCTGCTGTGTAGTTCTAAGCCATAAAAGAAACCAAAAGTTAAGGCCAAGGTGTACTGCCTGCCGTGCAGTTTTAAGCCAACAAAGAAACTGAAATGTAAGGCTAAGGTAATACCTTCTGTGAAGTTCTGGGCCATAAAAGAATTCAAGAAAATGAAAAGCAAGGCTATGGTAATACCTCCTGTGAAGTTCAAAGCCATATATATATATATATATATATATATATATATATATATATATATATATATATCGATATATAGATATATATAGATATATATATATATATATATATATATATAGATATATAAGAAAATGAAAGGCAAGGCCAAGGCAATGACTGCTGTATAGTTCTAAGCCATAAAAGAAAACGAAAACTAAGGCCAAGGTCCTACTGCCTGCCGTGTCATAAGTTCTGACCTGACAAGGCCTCCCCCCTCTGCAGGACGTCATCAATGTTCTGCACCATGATCCTCTGCACGTCCTGCAGTTCTGTGTTGATGTTGGCAAGGTTCCTCCTGGCACGGGAATCCATGTAGGACTTCCGCTGCTTCTGCATGTACGTGTCTGCAACACACCAACGTCAGAGCACATCACGGCATTTTGTCGTGGGTAAGGTGACCAAGGGAATGGTTATAAATAACATTCAGACTATGGGGATGACAATGCTGATGATAGTAAGTAATGATGATGATGATGATGATGATATAACATTCAGACGACGGTCTTGTCTATGCTGATGACAGTAAGTAATGATATCACTGCAGTAAAAAATAAAAATAAAATAAAAAGGGTGGTCGACTTAAACAGTCAAAATAAGTGGAGAATTGCTGATATATTTGGTCAAAGCTTTGTTTTTATGCTTCTGGAATCCGTAAATGGTTCAGATTAGAACGCCAACTGTACCAAGCAAGAATAAATGAAATTAGAATGGTGCTGGTATAGAATACTCGTACCTGGTCTAGAGGGGAGGTAATCATGGTACAAGTTAACTTGTGCCTGGAGCAGAATAAGTTAATCAGAGTCAGAAAGACTTCCTATTCTACACTGTTGATAACAGCTAGTTTTATGCCCTACTTACAGTCATTTCTTTAAAAAAGAAAAAAAAGTATGAATGTATGTGGAATTTGTGTAAAAAGCACATGTATAATCAATACTCTAGGTAGATGTATTATTTTTTCATAATCAAGTTAAGCTCCAAAATAATAAACATAATAATAATAATTGATACAAAACTGACACACAAGCACTCACCAAACTCTATAAAGCTGTAGGTTTATATCAAAACTGACACAAAAGCACTCACCAAACTCTGTAATATACTAATAAAGCTGCAGGTTGTAACATTATAAATCAAAACTGACACGCAAATACTCACCAAACTCTATAAAGCTGTAGGGCCGAGACACTGTGTGTACCCGGGCACCATACTGGTTCTGGAACTCAGTTTGTAAGTCTTCCAGGTAGGTGTATGCCAGCCTCTTAGAAAACGCTTTTTCACACAAGACCAGGTAGCACACTCCTCGTTCTAGCACATAGCTGAAAACATGTAATGACACTTTGATCAGTGGATTACATTACAATATAATAATATTTATATTAAATTTAAAACATCTTTCAAGTTTAATAAAGCAACTATTAAGTGAGACTGAGACTAAAGTTTCTGAACAGATGGAAAAGAAGGAGATGACAAAAAGAAGGGTGATATGAAAAGCAACCTATGTATTGTTAATCATCTGTGTGTGTGTGTGTGTGTGTCTGAGTGTGTGTGTGAGCACATGCATGTGCATGTGAGTTTAAAATTATATAAAGTAGTGTGTGTGCACACGAGAGAGAGAGAGAGAGACAGAGAGAGAGAGAGAGGAGAGAGAGAGAGAGAGAGAGAGAGAGAGAGAGAGAGAGAGAGAGAGAGAGAGAGAGAGAGAGATCTGGATAGAAACAGAGAGTGCCACTGCAAAGAACAAGTCAGAATTTAGCTATAACTACATGTACCATTATGTACACTTACGTAGCAAAGTTACAATGGGATGAATACATGTATCTGAAGATACACTCAGGCACCAAACATCAGTGATATAATCATGTATACTTCATTCTTTGGACAAGAGAGCAACAATGTGGGGAAAAGAGACTTGGGAATCACGAATCTAATGTACCAGTTCATCTTGCAACAGATTTGCATACATAACAGGATTTTTGTTTTCATTTTTTTTTTTTTTTTTTTTTAAGAAACGAAAAAGAACCAACTGTAGTGTAAAAAAAAAAAAAAAAGTTACAGAAGCTAACCTTTGAAAACTATCATTCGCATCTGGTATTTCTTCATATTCTTCTTGGTTACTTCCTAATGACTAAAAAAAATATTCACACTGAAATGACAATGCTTCACCCCCTTCTTTTGTCACGTGTGATCAATGTCATGAATATTGACTATCAAAGGGTGCATCCCATTAGAAATAATCAATTAGCTGTAATTGAGCACATGTACAGAAAACACACCAATAACTCACTGGTAAATGTAGGATCCAGCCTCAAGACTACATCGGGCAGGAGGGTTTGGGTCGGCTGCTATTTTCTTGAACAGATGTTTCGCTTGTGTCTGATAATCCATTAGACTTCTTCCAGCCTGGTAGGAAACAAAGGGGGAAAATATCAATCAGAAGTAAAACACTGTACCACTTAAATTTGAAAAGCTCATGGTATTCAGGACCTGTCTATACTGCACAGCATCATCTCCCCCCCCTCCCCTTCCATATCTTTATCAATTCAGAGGACAACAAATGATTCATGAATTGAATCATATTCATAGATGATAGTCACATGAAAACATGTATGTGTTTAAACTTTAAATCAATAAGTCTGAAATCATTGTATTTTACAGATAAAAAAAAAAGATGACTATATTAATAAAGTATTATACCTAAAAAATAGAAAAATAAGTGCCCATAAAAATATGTTTAACTATCTGTAGTAAACTAGTACTACACACATACATAAGTACACATACACATAATGACATATACACACAGACAGAAAGATGCAGAGACTGAGACAGACAGAAAGTTGGAATGGGTACATCTCTGTGTGACTGAGAGAGGCAGAAAGTTGGAATGGGTACATCTCTATGTAACGGCAATGAATTAGCCAGTCAGTTTCAAAAATTGTCCAGAATGGAAAGCAGACTTTACAAGTATAAACTCCTGATCATTCCTTGTTTATTTACATCAGACGACATAAGCAAGCAGATGAAAAATAAGGACGAAACCAACAATTAGCAGACGAAAAAAGAATGGTAAAAGAATGGTATCTTCTGTTATTTATAGCCTGGAGACCATCGACACAAAGTGTTGACTGAGCTGGCTTCCACGGTTCTCTGGGGCAAGGCGTTCCAATCCTGGATGGTATGTGGGAAACCAACCTGCCTGCCTGTATTCAGTTTAACAAAAAAATTTGCTCCAGTTGCTCATTGTGGGTGCTCGTTGCCATGGTGGTGTTGATACCAGTTTTGCTTTCATTGAGTACTTGCTTTCATGATTATGCTTGATTTTATGAAGCATGGTCAGTCTGTTTGGCGGCGTTGTTGCAGGGAGGACCATCCAAGGTCTTGTCTTGTTCTTATATTTATTCACCTTTAAAAAAAAATAAAAAAATTAAGGCCTGACTAAGCGCGTTGGGCTACGCCGCTGGTCAGGCATCTGCTTGGCAGATGCGGTGTAGCGTACATGGATTTGTCCGAACGCAGTGACGCCTCCATGAGCTACTGAAACTGAAACTGATTATCTTGTTCTTTCTCAGTCTGGCGGCGTTGTTGCAGTGAGGACCATCCAAGGTCTTGTCTTGTTCTTTCTCAGTCACTGACATTTAGGAAGCCATGGACACAACTCACATTACATCTTTAAATGCTACCAGGCCAAGATGACAGTACTTAGTTTAAAAAATGAACAGAAGAAGAAATAGTCCAAACAAATGCAAACAAAACATTTCAACAGACCTGCTCATCTTCTTGGACAGATGCTGCGAGCGGCAGCCCGTCCTGCTGACGGGCAATCATAGTAAGCAGAACCATACTAAAACCTGTTTATTCTTGTCTCATATCACGTTAAAGCATACGTTTGAATGACGTCTTATTGTACACAACCACAAGTTTTAAAGCTTTGGTTTTGAGACCTTCGTGACCAGACGATCTCAAATGACGTGGCCCTTTCTGCGCCTGACAGGAAATGTGATCAGACGCAGTTTTTCTGCAGAGCTATGCCACATAGACGTGTGCAAGCCGCAGTTCAATACATCTTTATGTCGCCAAACAGTTCTGCATTGCGTACATAATAATGCAAACAAATATTTAAGGAAAGACTGTTGTATATACAGCACAAAATTTCGCTTCTTCTGTTTGTTTATCGGCTTTAATCTTCCTACGGAATTTTCGTACATGCACCAAAATGTCACACGTAATCAGGGAGATCGGATGTGTTTTAGCATGGTGTGTGTCATGACTTTCTGACGGACACAGTTAGCATACAGATAACCACAACTTGTTCATATTTATTAGCACTATGATGTAAAATTGTGCCGGCGTATGTGTTATTTTGTTTTTGCGATCTGCTTCTTTTGATAAAGGTAAGCAATAACAGTCTGTTAGTTTTGTGGTTTGTTTTTGGGAGGTGCCACCACGGCTGCTGGTAACACTCACAGTAACAGACTGTTAATGTTTTGGTTAATGTTTTGGTACGCCCTGCCTTGTAAGCATTATGAATACAAAAATACACATACCGTTTATTTGTTTCATACGCATATTCAGCAGTGTCCGGAACAGCTGTACAACGCACAGATTAAGTCACATGGGGAGCCGCACAGCATGCCTGTGTTGTATAGTTCGACTATCATTTCGTGGGGTGTGTAGAGTGTTTAACACTTGAGCAGTTCAACTGGTCTCAGGCTTTCGTTTAAATTATTAAATACGTAATTATTAGATATTATAATGTAAATAGTCTCTCCACAACCTTTCACACAAAAAAAAAAAAAAAAGAAAGAAAGAAAGAAAAAAGAAAGGAAAAAAAGGAGAAAAAATCCACTGCAAAGTCTGTAATTGTGTAAATTATGTGTAATGTCTTTCCAGAGCAGCTCACATCAAGAGACAATCTATAGCTATAAAAAAGGGTACAAAGAAGAGCAACTAAGATATTAAAAGAATGCAAATCTGAGCTATCAACAGAGACTTATATACTAAAATCTGCATTCATTAAAGGGAAGAAGGCTAAGAGGGGATTTAATAGAAACATACAAATTGTTAAATTGCTATAATGAAGTCAATATGAATAATGTTTTTAGAATGTCAGATTATGAGAATACAAGAAATTCAATGATGAAAATTTGTAAAGAGAACTGTAATACTAACCAACGGAAAAATTCATTAGCTAATAGAATTGCACATATATGGAATGCACTACCATTGGAAACTAAACTTGCACAAAATACTAATGTGTTCAAAAATCTCCTTGACATGAACATCAGTTTAAAAGAAAAATTTACTGACTTTGATGAGTGATTTACAGAACATGTAAAAGAAAACATATGTATCCCACAAATAAAAAGAGACCGATATTGAAGGGGACATAAAAAAGACAGTCAAATGCCAGTCCCTACACTATTACTACTACTCTCAGTCTCCCCCCTCCCCCTCAGTTTTTTTCTACTGAGTTTTGCCTGTGTTTTGCATTTTTCACAATTACCTGTTTGCATAAAATTTGTGAACTGTCATGCATTTTACTATTTTCAGTCTATGCTGGATATTTTTTTGTCTAAATTGTGGAATCTGTGATTTGTGAACTGTCATGCATTTTACTATTTTCAGTCTATGCTGGATATTTTTTTGTCTAAATTGTGGAATCTGTGATGTGCACATAAATATTGATGGCCTTTGAGTTTGAGTTTAAGACTGAAAATTTCAAACTCAGTCTTCATCCTTTTAATACTTAACCCACCAGGGACTGCCGTGGTTTGACCCTTGATCTCCAAATAGACTGCTGAAGAGTTCCATGCTTACATAATTTATAGAGGCGCATCACATGATCTGTGCTCTCACACTTGATTGGCTCTTCAAAACTGAGAGCAAAAAGGCTATCAAGTGAGGCAGAACAGCAAAACAGCGGCTTTTTTCTGCTTTTTGCTTCACATTGTTTCTTTTTAATTTTTTTATTTTTTATTATGCATGAATTATGATGGCACTTCATTGAGTTTGGTTGTAGAAGTGAAGGCTGTCAACTGAAGAAAAGGACAGCACCTGTTTGCTGCTTTTGCCTATGTCTGTTCACCTTTAGCATTGCTCGCAATTTTGAATAAAAGTTAGAGGCGTTTGTGCAAAATCCAAGATGGCTGTGGAACTCTCCAGCGGTTAGAGAGCAGTTCAGATCCCCTCTACTGGCTACAGTTTTTTCAAAGTTGATTTCTCTCAGCTGTGGATCAAACAGTTCAGACCTGAAAACAGGTTAAAAATCCAATGATAGGGCTCAGCAGCAAAAGAAAGAGCGGTTTACACAAGGCATCAAATTTGACACAATTTGATATTTATACTTACAGAATATATTTAGAATTATATGAGAATTACGCCAGATGAAATTTGATTAGGTGATATAAAGTTGTGTGTGTGTGTGTGTGCACCACTATATGTGTCATTGTGTTTGTATTTTCTCTGTCCGTATGGTTTGATATTTGCGTTTGTGATGTACATGTGTGTACCCTTATCAAACCAGGGACAAAAGTTTCTTGCGATGCAGACTATTGGATCAGTTTAACACATCTGGGAATTAGACCAATGAATATCATAATAATTAATATGTTATGTTTGATAACTGATTTTTGTTACCTTGACCTGATACAGTTAAAAGGTCGACTTTCTTAACATTGACCTGATAGTTACAAGGTCAGCAAAACAGTTACAGCATGTGTGTTGGTCAGATGCTTATTTTACCAGAAAATGATAACAAAAACAAAAAATCTACTTGACAGTTAACACATTTTATGCATAGCAAAGACTTATTTGTTGTTGTTGTTTTTTTTTGTTTTTTGTTGTTGTTTTTTTAATGAAATTTGATTTTTATGTGAATTTAATACATATTATTTTGTATCAATGCAAGCATAGTTTCGATGGGATCTTGATTTCCGGGGTGTCAATAAAGAAATACACTATACAGCTGTTCAGTTGAAAAAGAAAAAGTATTTAACAAGAGAGGCAAGGCCTTCAAGACTCACTTGTGATAATGTATTGAGTATAATTTCAAAATGTAACGTTTAAGATGACAAAGATTAGTTTAAAGCAAATTAAGTCCCCTAGCATTAATTACAGAGTAATTTCCCTTTTTTACTATCTGCACCAAAAACGTTTACAAAATAAATAAAACTTCCATGCTTAGCAAAAGAAGTTCCTGTTTGAACAAAAAAATGATAATAATGACTGCTCTTGTTGTTGTGTCAGAATATCAGATCAAAGTGCCAAGTTTAGAGAATACAAAAAATATAAATATAACAGTAAATGCAGTTTGCATATAATTAGGCTTCATTTTTTATCTTTTTGTGCCCATCCCAGAGGTGCAATATTGTTTTAAACAAGATGACTGGAAAGAACTGAATTTTCCTATTTTTATGCCTAATTTGGTGTCAACTGACAAAGTATTTGCAAAGAAAATGTCAATGTTAATGTTTACCACGGACACACACACACACACACACACACACACAACCGAACACCGGGTTAAAACATAGACTCACTTTGTTTACACAAGTGAGTCAATAAAAAATGAATAAAGAGAAAGAAAAAAAAGTCCTGCTACATATATGATATAATATTACTATTTGTAATACTTTTAACTTTTAGTCAGGTCAGGTGTATATTATAAGCCATGGAAAGACACAGTCATTTCCTTTTGACCAGTTTGTTACCATTTAGTCAGTTTGAGCAAAATTGTTGACACAGACTAGCTGTCATCATATAGTAGTGTGTGTGTGTGCATGCATGTGTGTGTGCATGCGCGCATGCGCGTGTGCATGCACACGAGAAAGAGAGAGAGAGAGAGATTTTGAATTCTGTGTCATCATCAGTCTGATTTGACAAGGTTTACCTGACCTGTACCTAATCTTTGATATTTTTCTTGTTTATCATCACATTGTCAAGCCGTTCTTACTGGGTTTCCATTTCAAATCATACATGTAGTTTACGCAAGTCTAGACTCTCTGATCAGACAGAATAAACCTGAACAAACAAACAAAAAACAAAGCAAACAAGAAAAAAGTAAAGGATAAAAAACAAATGACAATAGATGAATAATGGTGATGTAGACATGTGTACATGTAATAGTCAAAGTGTTTAGGACCACGTTTGCTGTGTTTCAGAATGAGCAACTCGTGGGACCCCACTGCCTTCCAGGCTCCGGGAGGAGGGGGTCAGCCACAGCAGCATCAACAGCAGGATGGAGGTGTCAAACTGTTTGACCCCACCCAGTTCCAAGGCCACGCACAGCAGCCCAACGCCATGGCGCAAGGGGACGTCCCCCAGCAACACAACTTCCACCCCCACCCCCATTCTGGTGCCTACTTTCAGCCCCAGCAAGGTCAAGGGTCAGCGTGGGACAACTGGGGCAGCTGGAACTGGAACACGGAGGGTCAGAATGTAGGGGGTCAGACGGAGGGGGCAGCGCCATACCAAGGGGACGGGGGATCGAACGGGTCAGCAGGGCAGCAGCAGCAGCACCCAGCGCAGTTCCAGGCCCAGAACCATCAACAGTCTGCAGAGCAGGCTCAGGCGCAGAACCAGTTTTACAACCCCGAGCAGTACTACGGCGGTGGGGCCGTGCCTGAGGCCACAGCTCCTGGAAGTCATGGGGTTCAGCCGGGTGGTTTTAATGATCAGTGGAACTGGAACGGGGGTCAGGCACCGTTTGTGCCGACCAGCTCTGAAGGTGGTGGTCATGAACAGCAGCAGGGTGTGCAGCAGGCAGGGCAGGAAGGGGGTGGTCAGGGACAGTACTACTACCAGGGCCAGCAGGCCTACTTTGACCCCTCCACCTGGCAAAGCACCGACCCCTCACAGGCACACGTCTACCAGTGGGGGGCCCCGGGTCAGCCCCAGGTCCAGCAGGCCGAGGGGCAGGAGGCAGTGGCACAGTTCCCTTCCCAGGACGGTGCGGTGACTGACCCGTCTGTCGTTGCTCAGGTCCCCATCAGCAGTCCTGGGTCTGCGGTGGACGCAGGCAGCAGTTTCCCCAACACGGACAGTGGCTGTGCGATGGTGTCACCAGCGTCTATTGAGGTCAGCAGTCACCCGGCAGAGCCTGTGGTGTCTGAGAGTGCGGTGACTCAAGGGGGACACAGCCGGCAGGGCTCTGTGGACTCCTGTGCCAGTGGTACTGTGGCACATTTTTACGGTGGTGGTGGAGATATTGAGGCTGAGGAACCGGCAGCACAAGCTCCGGCGCCTGTTCCTCTTGTGGGTCCCGGCCCGATGCAACACTTGCAGGTCAGGACATTTGAACGGACAGACTCCGGCATTAGCAATGCCAGCCTTCAGACCGTCAACTTGTCTGCTGATGAAGATGGAAAAGATGGCGTGGAGGAGGTGGCAGCTCAGATGGAATCACTGCACTTGACCCAGAACAACCCAGCTGTGGGTGGTCAGCCATCTCAGTTGTATGCTCAACCTGGGGATTTTACTGGCTTTGGAAATTACAGTCAAGCTCCTCCTAACTCAAAAATCAACCAGGAAGAGGCTGTATCATCTGGGTCAGGAGATTCAGACCTGCAGAGTCCAATGATGAACGACTGGGAAATAGTCCCGTCTGAAGCTCACTCCTCAGCCTCACACAGTCGTAATGGTTCTCTGGGTGATGCTGCTAACTGCTCCTCCAAACCGCCTGACCCGGAGGGTGGGACTAGTCAGCCTGAAGAGGCCAAACCTCAAACTGCTGCACCAGAGTTGAACCCTGTGGGAACTGCATCGACGGCGAGCACGCAGGATTCAGAGTCTTTCACTGCCATCAGCTCAACCAGCTCTTCAGGAGAAGTGCAGAGTTCTGTGCCATTTTCTCAGGGATCCAGTTACTACCCCACAGCCTCCAGCACTCCCCTCACATCACCAGGGTCTCAGTCGCTTCTTTCCCAGCCCTCCTCCCTGCCCAGCTGGCAGTGTTCCCCTCAGCAGGGGCTTGACTCCTCCCCTGCCCAACCTGTGTCCAAACAGGACAGCCCAGCGAGGAACCCACCCAGCTCGCAGAGCAGTCCTAAAAGAGCTGCTGACGTTTCCAGGCAGTCCAGAACCTCTGATAGAAGCCTGTACAGCTCGGCTGTCAGCAACACTGCTGCTAACGACAGTGGCCAGTCCTCACCTGGCAAGGGGGAGGGGAGGTTGGGTAAACCCCCTCCCATCCCGGGTAGCACCCAGGGCTCCGGTCAGGATGGTGAATCGGGACAGACGTCGTCTCCGTCTCGCCACCACCACCACTCAGCATTCCACCCAGTGCACAGTCGGCGGGCCCGGCACAACATGTCCCCGGCCACCACTCTGTGGGACAACCAGGACACGGCCCCCACCCCCAACATCCTCCTGGCCCCGGCTGCCCCCCTCATCATCCCCTCCCTGGGCACCACCACCCCCCAGGACAGCACTGCCACCACCACCACCGCCACCACCAACTCTACCAGCACAGCGGCGACCACCTCTGCCCAGCCCACACTGCGGAAATCCGCTTCTGACTCTAACTCCCTGGAGAAGCTAGCAGGGAGGGAGGCAGGACGGAAAGGTCGGGAGAGGGAGGGCAGGTACGGGGCAGGGAGCAGAAGACCAGGGGAAAGAAGCAGCATGAACAAAAGCGAGGAGCTGTCGCGCTCAAAGGAGGAAGACAACCGGTCTCTGGGCTCCCTGGATGAGCTGGACGCCACACCTGATTTCGGGGATGACTCCAGCACCAGGTAAGGAGTAATCTTTTTAAGTGAAAAGAAAAAAAAGTGAAGTGTCCATTTCACACTAATTTAGTAATTACAGTGAAGTTTCATTAACTAAGAAAGTCTGGAAGAGGAAGCTTTCTTTGGTCTCTCTCTCACTCTCTCAGTCTCTGGAGACTCCATTGCCTTTCATGCTTCCTCATTCGGCTGACTTGATATATTCATTATTAGATTATATTTCATCATTCATGTGATGTTTCACTAAATTTATGTCAATATTATATGCAAGAAATCTAAGTCTTGTTTTACCATGAAATAAGTCAGTCACCAGGATTGGTGTCACTTTTCGTTCATGTTTGGTACAGCAGGGCAGCTGTTGTCATGAATACCATTGATTGATATTGATAAAGGCCAAGTTGTGTAAATGCAGTCTGCCTCTCAAATCCACATCACCTTTTCCTCACCACCCCCACCCACAGCCCTTGTCACAATGTGTCACCCTTTTTAATTTTTTTTTATTTTGTTTTTCATGTCATTTTCATCCAGTCTTTCATTTAGTCACTATTAGTAGTAGTAGTAGAAGTCTCTTTCCTTCTAAACTTTTTTTGTTGTTGTTTCTGGGTTTTTTTTTGGGGGGGGTTAATTTTTTTTAAATTTTTTTTATAGATTTCTGTTTTTAATTTCTGGAATTCTGTAAAAAAAAAAAAAAAAAATAATAATAAAAGAAAGAAAAAAAAAAACCATTAAAATAATCATTGCCATGTCATATATGTTTATCATTTTATGTATGCGTGGCAGTTTTTACCATGTAACATTTTCATGTATGGTGTCACTGTGCGTGTGTGACATTCATCATTACATGTCTTTTATTGATAGAACAGAACTTATAATTATATTCATTTACCAAGATCTAAATCAGATCGACATTATCATGTGATTCACTGATTCAGTGCTTGGGAGTTGAATGGAAAAAAAGAAAAGAAAAAGAATTTCACTTTTTCAGCATTGATCATCCAGTCTTATGTTATTAAATTTGTAAACATTTTGTGATATACTGTATTAGTATAGAGAACTTTTAATCTTCATCATTATTGATTGTTAGGTGACAAACTTTCAAACCTTATTGTTGGCACTAATAAATCATAAATTATGCAGTTACTAAGAAATATATAGACAACATTTTGTCTGATAATTATTTGCTTAAATTTGCCTAAGTCGGTTTGCAAATTTGATTGACCAGTTTGAATGTTGCTCACACTTTACATTTTACATGCAGACAGTCTGTGCTGTCTTTTTCATGATCTCCTCTTATATTTTGCTGCCCAGCATGGCATGAGTTCAGTCACTTTGTTTGCCCTCCAGGTATCAGAGCCTAACTCACTACATCAGTGTGGCACTGATGCAGTAAGCACTGGTTGGCCTACACTGGAGTACACATCATATACACATTATATACATGTTGTTGTCAACGTCAGTGGTCTGTGTTGTTGGCAGATATTGATTGGAGCTGTGCACAGATTTGTAATAATGTTCTTTCAATTGCTGGGTGAGCTTAGCTTGTCCTTGGGGCAAGAACACCCTGTCTCAATCAATGTGCAGGGCGTGTGCAGTATGTCAATCCAGTTTGATTTTTGAGAACATCTAAACCAAGAACAAATTTAAGGTATTGGTTAATATCCAATCAAATTAAATTACAAAGTGACCTTGGTTTGTTCACCAAACTGATGTGAACTGTATCAGTGCAATGTTATGAAAAAAGAAGAAAAACGCTATGTATCATTCATCTGTATAAACTGTATCGATGTATGCACTGTATCATTTGTTTTATAAATTGAAGCAGTGCAGTGTATCATTTATTATAATTTCATTACTAACTGGTATGACTGTGGTTGCCTAAATGGTAGAGTGAAAATAGGTCTTTTTTTTTCTTAAAAAAACAACACAAAAACTGATAGTGATAGTGATACAAAAGTAAAGCCCACTAACACTAACAGAGTGATACTGATAACTAGTATGAAAACTACAGCTCACTAACATAAATTTTTATAGTTCTAAGCAGAAACTCCACCATAAGGAGTCAAGAATTCATTGTCATTTGTTGTTTAAAGGAAATTGATACATTTGATGTATTCTACCTGCTATATATATATATATTTTTTTTTATAAAGGAAATTGATAGTAAATGATACATTGTATGTATTCTACATATATTACTTTTTTTCACATCATGTATTTTGTACAGTATTTGATAAAAAAAGAAATGATGTTCATATTTATTATATTAATCTATAATCGTAGTGTATTAATCTGTTATCATAATGTATTAATTTAATGCTTTCATAGTCAACAGAAGAATTTTTTAATTTTTTTTTAAATTATTTTTTTTATAGAAGAGGGTCATCTTCATTGCTATAGTAATTAGTATTTCATAAAAAAAATAAAATAATCATGTGTTTTCATACATTTACTATCATCTGTTATTTCACATTCACAGTATAATGCATTATTTATTATTGTGAAAGCTTACTACTTTTTATCCAGGGGTTACAGAAGCAGAGGTTATGGACGAGATGCACGAGATCCACGAGATCCACGCGATCCACGCAATGACCCTTACTACGACAGACCATCCAGCCGCTCAGACAGCTACCGTGATGACTACCGAAGACCCCGGGACTCCTATCGTGGCTATGGGTATGGGCCATACCGTGACCCCCGTGATCCGTACTATGATGAACGATACGACAGGCCTAGATCTCGGCAAGGTGAAGTCCTTTGATTTGACCATTGTATGAAACAGATGTCGCATGCACCATCAAAAGAATTTTGATGCCCATTCTGTGGGCAGTTTACCAGACCCATGAGTGTGCAAAAAAAATACAGTTTGTAAAGAACAAGTGAAAATTATTTATCTGTGTGCACACTTTAGCAAATGTGTGCACTACAAGCAGACTTGATACACATGTATTGTATACAAGCACGCACACACACACACACACACACGCACACGCACATGCACACAGACACAGCGCTTTGCTTACTCATTATTCTAATCTCTATAAAATATAACTATTTCTTTTTTTTTCTTTTTTTTCTGGATCATGCTGAGTTTTAGCATGTTTGGTATCTGCTGATATCTATCAGAAAGGAAGAGCAGAATTCTAATTTCAGGAAGGAGGTGGCAGAAATATTGAAGATGCACTTCTGCCACTACAGTGTCTTTAAGGGTCTTGGTTCGATTCCCGCTCTCACCTTTTTTCCCAAGTTTGACTGGAAAATCTAATGAGCATACAGTTAATTGGATGAGATGACAAACAGAGGTCCCCTGTGTTGCACGCACTTGGTGCATTGAAAAAGAACCCATGGCAACAAGAGTGTTGTCCTCTGACAAAGTTATGTAGAATGAATCCAGTTTGACAGGCACACAAATGCATTCACTCAAGACCTGACTAGTACATTTGGGTTACGCTAATGTCGGGTATCTGCCTTGCAGAAGTGGTATGAAATGGATTTGTCCTTATGCAGTAACGCCTTCTTGAGAAACTGCAATTGAAACAGATTTCAGAACTATTCAGTATACTTTTCTTCATCCCACTTATAAAGAAGAACTGGTAATATGACAGACCAGTACAAGTTCACCAGTAGAAGAGCAGGTACTTTGGACAGATAGAATAATATATATATATATATATATATATATATATATATATATATAGAAAAACAAAACAAAACAAAACACCAAAAAAGACATCAAAACAACAAGAGAGCAGACATGGCATTTTCAGAGAGAAATTCCTGCCTGAAGGACTTTTTTGTGTGAAGTTTTCAGCTTATTTTAGGGAGGTGTTTGGGAAGAAGGGGATGAACGGGTACTGTCGACATAAAATGCCAGGTGATACTCCCATTAGTCTAACAATGCCTGCCCAGATTTGTAATTGTATGCTCTTAAAATATTTTTTTTTGTTTGTTTGTTTTGTTTTGTTTTTTACTTTTCAATTTCATTGTTTATTGATGACTTCAAACATGGACAGACGAGGATGGACAGTCAAGCAGACCGTCATCCCGGTCAGCCAGGGACATGGACAGGCCCAGGTCACGGTCAGAGTATGAGAGAGATCGTGATCTGTACAGCCAGCACCACAGGGACCCTTACAGGGCAGGTTGGTGCTCTGTGGCCTGGCTGCTGTGTGCATTCCAGTCCTTTTTCATGCTCAAGTGTGTGTGTGTGTGTGGGGGGGGGGGGTGCGGGGGGGCGGTTTGGGTGGAAGGGGGTTCATTCTTTTAGTTTGATGCTCTGCAAGTGACTGAAAAAAAAAAAAAATCTTTGTCATGTTTCATTGATTGCATGCAGGTTGTTGGTGCACCACCAATTTTAGAAAACAGGGGTGGTGCGGGGAGGTGGGGGTGTGTGGAGGGGGGGTCGGGGGGGGGGGGGGGGGGGGTTGAAGGGGAAAACTGTTGGGGAAGGAAAAAGTCATTGTTAGCACGTGCGAGTGAGTGTGAGCATTTGTGTGTATACTTACATTTCAGAAAATGTATGTTTTATAAAGTCTTCTATCACAATGAGAATAATTGAGAGAAGTTATGTTTAACCCCCCACCCCCACCCCCACCCCCCTCCCCTGTCCAGCACTCCCTCTCACCCACTCCCAGAAATAATCCAATAGTGGGATTTTCTTAGTGATTATCTGAAGGAGAAAAAAAATTATGTATACACCTGACTTTAGTCTCTGGGGTGGGGAGGGAGGGGGGTGTATGTCTGTCATTTGCGTGCATTGTTCCAGCAGTCCCAGATTTGTATCAGATTGCTTCACAGTACTTTCTGAAGTTCAGTTTGCATCAGTCATTCATTTCCCAGACCAGAAACAAATATTCATACTGTTCACGCCTCTTTGGTACTGGCTCCAGGCTACCCAGGCTATGACGGTTATGGTCAGCATGATTACTACTACGATGACCGTGAGCGATTCTACCGCTACTACAGAGACTCGCGCTACCGCCACGGCTACGCTGAGGAAATGGGACAGTACTACGGTCACCAGCAGACTGCCTACGACAGTCGGTGAGCATGAACTACTTTCTGCATCTTTCTTGTTTCACTGGTGGAATGTTTTCCTCTGAACCTTCAGTGTGTGAGAATGGTAGAGACTACAGCTGAATGCATGAGAGTTTTCCTTCACGATTGTTCAGCATTTCAGCCTGGTGAAAATTAGGATCTTGATTGATGATGACTTGGTGATTGGTTGGTTTCTGTGACTGGTTGACAAGCTGGCTTGGTAAGGCTGGTGTGGTGTGAATTGTGTGAGGTAGCTAGGTTGATTCTGTGGCTGGTTTTATGTTCAACTAACCATTGTTGATGTTTGTGATTGACTGGAAAGTGGACTTTTAACGGTACACCATAACAATGTCTGTCTTGTGGGTGTGGGATGGATTTGTCGTAAATGAGTGTGCGTGTGTGTGTGTGTGTTTGTGTGAGTGAGTGTCTGTGTGTGTGTGAGTGTCTTGTGTGTGTGTGTGTGTGTGAGTGTCTTGTGTGATTGTGTGTGTGTGTGTGTGTGTGTTTCTCCATAAACGGAATTAAGATTTTTAACACAGAATGTAGAAGGATTAAGTGATTCACAAGTTGGATTTCCACTTTGCTGTCTCTAGTATACATTGCAGTGAACTGATTAGATAATTATTAAGTTTGTTGCACGACTGCTCCTTATTAGCATAATGTATTATTGGTTTGATTAAATAGCAATGTATAGTTCTTAACTAATTTTCTGCTAATGACATATTAAATCATTGGATGAAATAACTCCTGATTCTGGTAATTGTGCATTTAAAATGATTTTTCAAGTGATTGAATGATTGATTGTAAGCATCAATATGTGGACTGATTGTTAAATACACTCCGAGATACATCTCTTGTTTGGTTTTGGATTGATCAATTGGATGATTGATTGATTAACTGTTGATTGATTGATAGTGTATTTAGTTTGTGTACAGTAGATTATGGTGTATTAACTGATGGTAGGTGCTTGATTTGTTCTTGCTTGTTTTTATTTGTTTGTTTTTTGTGCAAGGGTGCTTATGATGTATCAGAAAAACAAAATGATCTGCTTGTTTCAAATTCTTGGCTTTTTAAAGACGGAAGTTTAGACATGCTACATTTAGAAGCCTTGCTGCTTTCAACAATACAAGCTTTGTTTACTTCTTATGAATATTGATACATTTTTGTTGTTGTTGCATTTGTTTAGTTATTGTCGTGGTGTAAGAAAGATTGTGTAAATAAGACTGAGAGAGAGGAGATAGTGTGCGTTGGAGAAAGGGGAAAGACAGACACAGAGAATCGCAGGCACAGGAGAAAAGGATAAAAAAAAAAAAAAGAAAAGAAAAAACAGAAAGGAAAGAGAAAAACAGAATATAACAAAACACAAGGAAATCAGAGACTCACACTGCTGGCGACACGAATCAGTATCGCCCAATACATGGTGTGCATGTCAAACTGAATTGTATTAATCAGGGTACCCAGGGGATTTTTATTATATTTTATTTTTATTATTATTTTTTTTATTGGCTTCATTTTTATTTTCTTCAGTATCCTTGTTGATACTTATTGTCAGACCTTGATCAGCTTTCCTCTCCTCTAGATAAAGAGCCAGTTGGTCTGGCCTTTCATTGACTGGAAACAAAGTTACTTATAGATTTAAGAATATAAGAGTATCAGTATTTTTGTGACAGTGTTTATAAACTCTCTGACTCTAGAACAAAAAAGAGAAATTGTCTTTGTTTGGGATTAGACAAAGAGAACAGAACGAAAGACTCTTAAGCTGAGCCTAGTTCTGTTGTATTATTAATCTTCATTGACAGTTTCACAAGTTGCACACACTCTAGATTATCCAGAAAGTATAGAACGCTAAAAAAAGCAATGAAGAATTGAAACTGGACAGAAACAGTGAACAGGCAGTAGACAAATATCTAAAATATTGTTGTATGTGTGAGTATAGTGTTAAAATCATTCTGTATGCTTACTGAAGTAATATGAATAAGTGTGCATAGTGTTATATATCTTTGTTTTGAAAAACAAAACAGAGAAGAATGTGTCCTTGTTGGCTTGAGTCGAGACACAATCTGATGGACTGTCTCTTGCGTAGTAAAACAGATTGTGTGCTAAGAAACATGTTTACAAATTTACATCTTGATGCCAACCATATTTTTTTAATGCTCACCTTCTTTACTTTAATTTTCTCAATGTTTCAATTGTTCAGGTTGATATTTCCCAGTATTATCTAATAGCATTTTGTTAACATGTTCACAGTCACAGTTTTGCTGCCATATTCTTACCCTTTCACCTGCTCTCTCTCTCTCCTTCCATTTTCATTTTACTCTCTGTGCGTTTGTTTTTATCATGGCAAGGAAGGTAAGCCTAACTGCCTTGAGATATAAGTAACCCTGGTTGTCTGTCTTGTGTCTGTGGCTCTGTTGGGTCTGTGGGTAACGGGAGAGGTCAGTTTTGTGTATTGATGTGTCATGACATCATGTATACCATATACTATATCAGTTGGTAATGTGCACCCTTATTGTTGTGGTTATGAAGAAAAAAAGAAGAATCACTGTATGTTTGATTACATGATTGAATCTTGGAATCAAACAGCTCACAGAAATAATGAAACATGTAGAAATAAAGAAATAAATATATTTAAAAAAAAAGAAAAAAAAAAAAAGACTGCTGTGACATTTTCCTGTTTCTGAAATTAAAATGACATGCACCTTAAACTCAAAATATTTGGGTTTTGATGATGTGCTCTTCAAGGTGCGTTTTGATGATGTGCACTTCAAAATCAAAACAGATGGACATTTTGATAAAGTAAAGTTCACAAGAATGTTTATATTCTTTTTCCCAGAAATTTACTTACTCGGCACTTGTTCAGTACACATGTTTCTGTCAACAGTTTCAGACATGTATCTTTTGTTATGAGTTATTGAACTTGTTCGTTTTATTTATTTTCCAATGCAAAAAGAAGAAGAAAGTAAGGAAAAGAAAGGGAAAACAAGCTACAATAAAGGTGCACAGGATTTATCGTCTCATTTGCTACTGACCACTCAGAGAGCTTTCTGACACCTGCTGCTGAAGGTAAAGGCATGCCACCTCCCTGTTTAACCCCACCTCACCAGGTACGCTGACTATTATGGGCACCCCCACCCTCTGCCATCCCTGTCACGATACCCCTACGAGGACTTTGATCGTTCCAGCATCGCCAGCCCCTCAAGGGGGCAAACCCCGGCTTTCGATGACCCTGACCTTAGGTGAGGCTGCAGGGGGAGTGAAGTGAAGGGGTCGGAGAGTAGGGTGGGGTCGTACCCCAGTCTTTGACTCGACTGTTAATTTTGTTGTTGTTATTGTTTTGCTAAAACAGGTGTTAGTGTTACAAATATGATTTTACTTTATCATTTTTATTCAGTTATTGTAATTTATACAATTCTGTTTAATTCTCATGCCTTGTGTGGTCATTCCCCTGTCATGGAGTAGATTGGAAAATTACATGTCATCAGTAGATCAGCTGTCACAAGTTCATTTATACGGTTGTATACACATGCATGCTCTGGGGAGTGAGAGAATCAGTTGATAAGCTGTGATTTTATGTGTACGCTGTTTGTAGTCATCGTTTAGTTTGATTTTGAAGAGGGGTGGTGTCTGTGGGAGATGATGAATAGTAGTGTCTGTGAAGGGAAAACGTCCCGTGTTGGTTGTTGTTTAAAGTCCTGGTTAATTTTCCTCTCTTTTACCAACTACCAGTGCTTGCACTCTGCCCAGATCTGAAGTGTATAATTCTAAGGCATAAATTAACAAGAACCACAAGTAATAGAAGATAGAATTAGAAATGCAAGTGATTTTAGTCAATTAATTTTTTTTGTGTGTGGTTGAGTTGTTGAAGTAAAATGGTATTTATTGAGTCAACAGAGTAGCCATTTAAGTCGTAACTGAATGATGCAATGGTTTCAAGTTTCGAATCAATTGACAACCCATAATCCAAGTAATCCAAGAGTATTGCCATGATACATCTATAGATAAGATGATAATGCATGTTACATATTTCATAATGTAAATAGCATGCTGTCTTGTGTATGATATGTTTACAGATCATTTAATGATTTATATTGATAACCTACTCATACCAGAAATGCACTATGAAAACTAAATTTTATAATCAAGTAATCTTCACAGTTATGCATGTATGTATACATTCTATTACAACCGTTATGCCCTTTGGTCTGTAGGGTAGCAACAGAATATATCCCCTGTACAAATGCTTTATTCTGGAATATGTAAGCATGGAACCGGAACAGTGGGTACCTTACAAGTTAGTTGCTGTACATATGTCTTGAATTAACTTGAATCACTACTGGTCAGGAATGTTATTAACCACTGGGTGCCCACATTGCTGTCTCTTTCAGTCCAGAACTGCTTCAGTTCTCTATTACAGCCTATCCCCACCCCCCACACCCACCCCCACACCCCCCAACCCCTCCCCGCTTCCCCTCACACACTACCCATGGTTCCAGATTAGCGATGTAATTTAGAGATTTCGAGATCTATCTCTTTTCCTGGCTTCCCCCCCACATCCCTCTTCCTACCCCTCCCACATCATCTCAGTGCTCCCCATTTCTTCTGCCCCCTGCTTCCCCACCCCTCTTCCGTTCCTCTAACTTCTGTTTTGGTCTCTGAAGTAACCCTGATGATTCTGTCACTGACTGACAGCATCAGTCAGTCTTTTCCTGTGGCTGTTGGTTTTGGACACAGAGTGAGAGGCTGCCCCCAGACATGTATGTCCACCTGCTCAAGGTGTGGTCATCGCTGCGGCCTTGTAGTATCATGCATGGTCTGCTGGCTTCTCCCCTGGGTTTGGGGGTTGGGTTTTTTGTTGGTTTTTTGTTTTTGTTTTTTTGTTTTTGTTTTTCTGCTGACTTAGATCAGTTACTCATTTATTCTTACTTGCTGTTCTTTGTAGTTTATTTCATGACTTTATTATGGCTAGATCTTTAGAGATTTTATTTATTATTATTATTATTGTTATTATTATTATTATTTTTTTTTTGGTGCTTGCTTTTGTTTTAAGAATTCTAGTTGGGAATGGTGCTTGGAGTTTATTGAGATCGCCAGTTGCTTTTTTTTTTTTTTTTTTTTTTCCCCTTTTTTCTTCCTAGCATGTTGGCATCTTTTGGGGAGTTCCTAATCAGTTTTGCATTGGTGTCTTGCAGATGCCAGAGCTGTTACTGTTCTTATTCATTGACAATGTCTGAAAGTGAATGCATTTGGTCTGCTTGTCTGCATTGTTCTTATGTTTGTGACTGAAGGAATGATGGATGGTGTGACTATAGGATGGTGTAGGATTCAGCAGTCGGTTCTTCCTGTGTTCTGATCGTCACAGTGAAACTGTGATTTTTTTTTTTTTTTTTTTCTTATGTTATGTACCAAGAGGAACACAGCTGTGTGTACAGATGTGCTTGCTTATCAGTATTTTTATGTACCAAGAGAAAAGGGCTGTGTGTACTTATTATATATATATATATATATATATATATATATATGTGCTTGTTTATGAGTTAGTGTTTTGTGTTATTGTATGTAGCCTGGCTTATCCACGACTGATCAAAGAAAAGTGTTCATGGTTTGGGTTTGATCATGGTCATAGCAGTGATGACGGTGGTGATAGTGATAATGATGCCGTTGATGATGGATAATTGTTCTTTCGACGGGCGCAATAGCTGATTGTTTAAAGCGTTGGACTTTCAGTCTGAGAATCCCGGGTTCGAATCTCGGTAATGGTGCCTGGATAGTGAAGGGCGGAGTTTTTTTCCGATCTCCCAGGTCAGCATATGTGCAGACCTGCTAGTGCCTGAACCCTTTTCATGTGTATACGCAAGCACAAGATTAAATATGCACGTTAAAGATCCTGTGATCCATGTCAGTGTTCAGTGGGTTATGGAAACAAGAACATACCCAGCATGCACCATCCCCCCATCCCTCCCACCATCCACGAAAACGGAGTATGGCTGCCTACATGGCGGGGTAAAAACGGTCATACACGTAAAAGCCCGCTCATGTACATACGAGTGAATGTGGGAGTTGCAGCCCGCGAACAAAGGAGAAGAAGAAGAAGAAGAGTTTTTCTTTCATTAGTGACCATCTGTCACAGCTCTGACCGTCATTGTCAGATTGTGCGTGCCAGGTGTGTTCGTGTTTCCATCGTGCACCAAACACTGATGTGTACAACTGGACCTAAATGTGCGTATTTGATGCTCCGCATGTGTCAACACACGTTGGGGAGTAAGGTGCTTGCAAGTCTGTACATATATTGACATCAGGAGTTACCTGCTTTTAACCCAGCAGGGGTCGTTTTTATGGAGAATATTGCCCAAGTCTTCCAAAGGATTTGAAATATTGATTTGTGTATTATGTTTATTAAATTAATATGTGCCATGAGAAGAAAAAAAAGCATGTGATATTGCAGACATGAAGTGACAAACATCATACTTGCACAAACACAGTTCAGCCAGTTTCAGAATTATGAAAACTATAATCTGAGTAAAGAAATGTCACACACACAAACACACACACACACACACACACACACACACACATATATATATATATATATATATATATATATATATATATATATATATATATATATATATAAAGAGAGAGGCGGATTGAAAACCAGTTTATCACCAGTTTTTGCTGGAGGAAAATAGAGCCATTTTGCTGTCCTGTTTAGTTCATGTGATTCAGTAATATTATGTAATACACATCAGCTGCAAGTTGATTCTTTTTGTTTGTCTTGTTTTTCTGGAGTTCATCCAGATCAGTGATGCAATTTAGATATCAGCAGGCCTTTATGGTCAGAATCAGGTCAGAATAATAAAAGTGTCTAAGAAACTTATTTTGTTGTTTTTTCTCTCTCTTATTCTCTCTGTCTCTGCCTCTCTCTCTCTCTCTTCCTTTATGTCCCCACCCCCCAACTCCCGGAATCATTTAACAGAATTGTCGGCTTTCTTTCTCTGTGTCTGTGCCTTATTTGTTGCTGATGTCAGGGTCGTCTTGCCAGTTTACACAAGTGCCTTTTTTTTCCGTATAGTGCATTTGCCTTTATACCTTTCTGAACAGCTCTCAGGACTATTATGGTCGGTCCTCTCGGCCTTCAAGTCGATCTGAACGTGAGCGAGATTCCTATGGACCTGGCTATGGTGGCTATGGCGGTGGCTACGACAACTATGGCAACAGCTACTATGACCAGTATCAGTACCAGTATCCATACTACAACTACCAGCAGTATGGCGAACAGCAGCAAGGAGGTACATGAGATAAAAGGAATGGAAGTGATGTTGCAGTCAAAATTAATGCTAAATAAATCACTTAGTGTATTCAGATAAATTATTTATCAAATGATTAAAAAACAAAAAACAAAAACAAAAAAACCAACAAAAACAAACAAACAAAATAAACAACAGAGGGAAACATGGTAGGAAAACATTGTGCCTTTTTGGTGTACAGATGTGGACTCTCTGTTGATTGATGAACAGTCTTTACTAACAGAGACCTTTTTGGCAAATCAGACTTTGGAGTCACACTGCCTGAACGTCACACGTCACCCCCCTACACCCCCACCCCCGTTAACCCAAGAATGAGCAGGTATTTCTGTTGTGTTGAAGCAGAAATTAGCAGAAAATATACCCAAGTCAACTGTATGTTTTCTTTCCTCAAATTTGGCGCGTGTAGACACAGCCAGATTTACTGTAGAAATGTTTACCCTTTGGCTGCAGTTCATGCACATTATGTAGGAATGTGGAAACTGTTTTAATGAAACAAATTTCGACATCTGAGTAATGCATGGACACAGGGCTAAGTGAGATAACACCCTGTAAGCCCACGATTTTCGCAGTCCCACAATTTCTCTTTGCGATTTCTCACAATGGAGAGAAAAGGTGGGAGGGGACCCCTATGATTCCTCTCACTTTGAGAGAAATCATGGGATTGCGATAAATCGTGGACTTGTGTGGCTGCGTGACAGGCTACCAGCAGGGCCGCATGACGCCCCCCAAGCACATCCTGCCCCACGTCCGTGTCTGCTTCTCCCCGACGGGCCAGCTGGTGACGGTGCTGCCCTCGCGACCTGCAGACGGTCAGCCGGCCACCGTCGAGGTTCATGACCTTCAGGTCCTCCTGCAGGACTGTGCTGGGGTGGAGGAGCTGAAAGAGTTCCCTGGGCCTCTGGTCAGGTGTGTGTGTGTGTGTGTGTGTGTGTGGACATGAAAGAGTTCCCTGGGCCTCTGGTCAGGTGGGTGTGTGTGTGTGGACATGAAAGAGTTCCCTGGGCCTCTGGTCAGGTGGGTGTGTGTGTGTGTGTGGGTGGACATGAAAGAGTTCCCTGGGCCTCTGGTCAGGTGGGTGTGTGGGTGGGTGTGTGTGGACATGAAAGAGTTCCCTGGGCCTCTGGTCAGGTGTGTGTGTGTGTGTGTGTGTGTGTGTGTGTGTGGTGGACATGAAAGAGTTCCCTGGGCCTCTGGTCAGGTGGGTGTGTGGGTGGGTGTGTGTGGACATGAAAGAGTTCCCTGGGCCTCTGGTCAGGTGTGTGTGTGTGTGTGTGGACATGAAAGAGTTCCCTGGGCCTCTGGTCAGGTGGGTGTGTGGGTGTGTATGTGTGTGTGTGTGTGTGTGTGGACATGAAAGAGTTCCCTGGGCCTCTGGTCAGTAGGGTGTTTGTGTTTGTGTGTGTGTGTGTGGACATGAAAGAGTTCCCTGGGCCTCTGGTCAGTAGGGTGTGTGGGTGGGTGTGTTTGTGTGTGTGTGTGTGTGTGTGTGTGTGTGGACATGAAAGAGTTCCCTGGGCCTCTGGTTAGGTAGTAGTGTATGTGTGTTTGTAGAGGTGAAAGAGTTTCTTCGGCCTCTGGTCAGGTGGGTGTGTGGGTGTTTGTAGAGGGTGTTGGGAGCGTCTACTAGTGTGGAGGAGCTGAGATTTCCCTGGGTCTTTTGTAAGGTGGGGGTGGGAGGCAGTGTGTGTGTGTGTGTGTGTGTGTGTGTTTAAGGGGTGGGAATGGGTTGTTGTTTTTTTAAGAGTAATTGGGGAGGGTTAACGTGTGTGTTTGTGTGTGTATGCAAGAGTGTGCGCGTGCGTGAAGTTAGTGGAATCATCTCTGTGCCACTGATGACGGTGGTGGTGGTTGCTGTGGAACAGGAACGAGACCCACAAGAACGACGTGTTGCTGTACTGCCAGACTAAGGCGCGGGAGTGCGCCGAGAACGTGGACATGGTGGACAGGGACTCCGCCGAGCTCATATGGAGACTCCTGGCCCTCCTGCTGAAACAGAACGGGGTGTGTGCTTTTGGAAGGAGGTTGCTCTTGTTGAGGGGATGGTGTGGTGGGGATTGTGGAGGGGGGTGCATATTTTTGTTCCTGTTTTAATTTTATGTGTGCTTTTTTTTTTTCTTTTAAGTATTGTTTGTTTGTTGTTGGTTTTCTTGCACTACCTGTTTATACATTTGTTATGATTTTTTGGATAGGTTTTTTTTTATGATTTCATTTTCAAAGGGTGTGTGTTTGTGAGTGAGTGGGAGAGAGAGAGTGTGTGTTGGGAAACAAAATGTGCAACAGAACTGCATCATGAAAAATTGTCTTAACAACTCACTGGACTGATAACAAAATGGAGAGAAAAATAAGACAAAATACACTAGCCATTTGCTCTAGAGAAAATCTCCCAACGAGTCCAACTAGCCGACCAAGTGCAAAAAAAAAAAAGAAAGGAAACATACACACACACACACACACACACACACACACACACACACACACACACACACACACACACACACACACAACACACACACACACACACACACACACACACAACACACACACACACACACACACACACACACTGAAATAAGCGAAAAAAACTTTCAATCCATTAATCTCTCACTTCCGATTGTCCAGGCAATCATCGGAACAGATATCGCCGACCTGCTCTTGGTGGGACACGAACCGACGACCCACGAGTACAAAGTGAGCGGTGTGCGCATCACCCAGAGCAGCAGTTCGGATCCCCTGGGCACCCCTGAGAAGGAGGCGGACTCAGGGGCCTCTAGCCCAGCAGTCGTCAGGACCGGCGCTGACCGCACCATCATCACTGCCGCCCAGGTGTTGGAGGAGTCCACTGACCGCTTCCGGCACCTGCTGCTGTATGGACGCAAAAAGGTCAGTGGGGGTGGTGTGCTCAGCACAGAGATACAAGGCAAGACCAGAAAACACAAGACAATACAATACAATACAGTACAGTACAATACAATACATCTTTATTCATCCATTTAGAAATTAAACGCAGTATTTTGTTCCGCTGGATTGCAGTTTGTTCTGATGTTTCGCCAATGTCAAAATTGTTTCAACGTGTTCATTTTCGACAACATAGCACGGTTACGTGCTTTCCTGTCGTAACATTACCCGGATGCTTGTTCTTGACCTATCGATCACGAGGCCACGGCAGTCACTACTAACCTTGGTCTCACGTGATGATGCTCAGCTAATGGTATGTGTGTTTACCTTGAAACAGTGTTGAGTGGACCAGTCAGCTTAATCATAGCAGTTACACCATGTTGAAGGTAGGCCTAAGTGTTTGTATGCCTTGTAGATGAAATGTATATTTGCTGATGTGGCTCGGAGTCCGAGTGCTCCTACCAAAATCAAAATGTTCCTACCAAATTTCCTGTTTAATTAACAAACAAACTCTTGACAGGGGTTGGCATCTCTGTCAGCAAGATTAATATGATAGTCGGTTGTGTCCGACTATGACCATCAGAACAGTAAGGGAGTCAGTTACTGGCCAGACTGTCTGGGCTAGAATTTGACTATGATCAAGATTATCTTGCCCAAGTTAAATCCCAGCCCTTGGCCAAAAACGCTTTAGGACAGTTGGTATGGTCCCCAAAGGCCAACTAGCCCCCATGGCTGCAGCACTAATAGTCAGTGCAGTGAGTCCTAGTCCTTCACAAAAGACTTAGCTGAAAATGAATTAACTTTGCAGTGGAGAACCTGTTGATTGTACTACAGCTTTCACTGTGCTGTTGGCCCAACTGCAAGCTTATAATGCCAGTCTCTGATATGATCAGCAAAATAAATACACAATGTCATAACTGCAATTTATAAGATTATATCAGTCTCTGATGTAATCAGCAAAATAAATACACAAAGTGTAACTGCACTTCATAAGCTTACGTCAGTCTCTGTATGATCAGCAAAATAAATACACAAAGAGTAACAGATAACTGCACTTCAGACTTGTGCCACACTGATGTCATTTTGAATCAGTGCGCTCAGATTCTCTCACTGACATGGATTACAGGATCTTTAACATGCGTATTTGATCATCCGCTTGCGTATACACACGAAGGCAGTTCATGCATAAGCAGGTCTGCACATTATGTTGACATGGGAGAATCGGAAAAAAATCTCCACCCTTTACCCACCAGGCGCCGTTACCGAGATTTGAACCCGGGACCCTCAGATTGAAAGTCCCAAGGCTTTAACCACTCGGCATTTGGGTCTGTCTGAACAACAATAACAATATCGGGCCTTTACCCACCAGGTGCCATTACCAAGATTCAAACCCCAGAGCCTCAGATTGAAAGTCCAGCGCTTTAACCACTTGGCTATTGCGCCTGTCTGAACAAACAACAATGATAGTATCGGTGTACATGTCATGTTGCAGGAGGCCCTGGACTGGGCGATGCGGCACAACCTGTGGGGCCACGCCCTCTTCCTGGCCAGCAAGATGGACAACCGAACCCACGCCAGCGTGATGACCCGCTTCGCCAACACGGCCATGCGCATGAACGACCCCCTGCAGACCCTCTACCAGCTCATGTCTGGCCGCCAGCCTGCCTCCGTCACGGTCAGTTCTCTTCTCTTGGTTCTTGTGCTGGGAGGGGTTCTGTTGGGGTTTGAGCATTTTGTTAGAAATACATACATGTGTGAGCCTGTGCATGCCCCGTATTTTTTCCATATTTGTCCCTGGAAAAAAGAAATACAGAAATCTGATTTCATAAACCAAAAATCCAATTTCTCAACAATCTAGAATACAAAAAATATTTTTGTCCCCAACATGAAAATGGTTATTGGATATTTCAAGCTAATCATTTTTCTTTTATAAGAGAGTGGGAGGGAGGATGGGGAGAGAGAGAGAGAGAGAGCAAGCAATGATCAGTATTGATTGAATGTGATCATTCATGAATTCTTATTAATTTGAAAATAATGATGATAATGATAACAATATATGATAGTCAGTCTGACTATGACCATCATGTCTGACTATGACCATCAGAACAGCAAAGTCAGACCATCAGAACAGCAATGGAGGCAACTGCTGTCGTGACTATCTGGTCTAGAATTTGATTATAGCGGAGAGTGTCTTGCCCAAGTTAATCCCCACCCTCTCGGCCAAGAGGGTTTTAGGTTTTAGGGATGGTTTCCAAAGGCCAACTAGCCCCCAAGGCTGCAGTACTAAGAGCCTGTGCAATCTTGCCTCTGAGTTCAAGAGTCATAGTCCTTCACGAAAGACAGAGCTGTAAATGACTTCCCATTGCAATGGAGACACCATTGATATACAGCTCTTGCTTTGCTGTTGGCCCAAGTGTAAGCTTATGTCAGTCTGTGATATAAGCTGAGCATTGGGCATATAACAATGATTATGGTAAGGGCAGTATTATTTTTATTACTATCTGTTGTGATGTGCGTGTGCAGAACGTGGTGGACGAGCGGTGGGGAGACTGGCGCCCCCACCTGGCCATGATCCTGGCCAACCACTCCATGCGCCCCGACCTGGACAAGAAAAGCATCGTCACCCTGGGAGACACCCTGGGTAGGTCCTCTCCTCACCTCACCTCATCTCACCTCAACTCACCTCTCCTCATCTCACCTCATCTCACCTCAACTCAACTCACCTCTCTTCATCTCACCTCACCTCACCTTATCTCACCTCACCTCATGTCAACTCACCTCTCTTCATCTCACCTCACCTCACCTTATCTCACCTCACCTCATCTCACTTCACCTCTCCTCATCTCACCTCACCTCACCTCATAGTGAGTTTTTTTCATTATGTTTTCATTGATAATCATCAGATGGGTAAGTCCTTCCTTCACCTGACCCCATCTCTTCTTCCAGAAGCAGGTGTGAATGATTGAAGAACTGAGCTGCCTGGGCTGAATGCTGTGAAGAGTACTTACAGTTTTAGTTTTGAAGAATACTTATAGCTGTTAAGAATGTTATGGCTTTGAGGAATACTTTAAGCTTTGAAGAATGTTTATGGCTTTGAAGAATACGTACAGCTTTGAAGAATGCTTAAAGCTTTGAAGAATACTTAAAGCTTTAAAGAATATTTGTAGCTGTGTCTGTGTATATAGAATAGTATAAAGTATAGTACAAATGTCATAAGCATATGTAGTTTAAAAGACAAGTGGTATTACAAAGCTTTGTCCTTTACAATGCATTTATATTGTTCTCTTTTCTGTACAGATAAGTCACATTACTCAGTTATTTAAAAAAAAAAAAAAAAAAACATATTTGTCAAATTCATATGCATGTTTAAGATCTTTCATTAACATTTGCAGAGTTAAGACTGGGCCAGTCGACATGCTCTGATACTGATTTTGCCAACACGTTTATGGGTCTGTGTGTCTAATACTTCTGTTTTTGTCAAACTGTTGGAAACTATGTTGGCTTTGTTGAGTGTACATTTAAACCCAGACAGAATGAGGCTCTCAATAAAAGAAGTGAAAAGCGTGACTTCACCTCGCGTTGTTTGTCTGGCCTGTCCCCAGCCACCAAGCACTGCCTGCACGCCAGCCATTTCTGCTACCTGATGGCGCAGGTGGAGTTTGGGTCCTTCTTCAAGAAGACCTCCAAGATCGTGCTCATCGGGGCCAATCACAAGTGAGTCACTCCCACACCCCACAGCATCAGTATGATAGTCAGTCGTGTCCGACTATGACCATCAGGACAGCAGAAGGGGGCAACTATTGTCCTGACTGTCTGGGTTAGAATCTGATTATGGTGGAGAGTGTCTTGTTCAAGTTTCATCCCCACTCTCTCGGCCAAGAGGGCTTTAGGACAGTTGGCGTCAGGATGGTCCCAAAAGGCCGACTATAACCCCCAAGGTTGCAGCGCTAAGAGCCAGTGCTGTCTTGCCTCCTGGTTTGAAAGTCATAGTCCTTCACAAAAGACTAAACTGTAAATGAATTCCCATTGCAGTGGAGAAACCATTGATCATACAATTCTCATTCTGCTGTTGGCTCAGCTGGAAGCTGATATAAACCCAGCGAAGAGTATTGCTGCTTGAACGACGTGGTAAAAACACTCATATTTAATTCTGTATAAATTAATATGGAAGTTGTTGCCCAGTGAGTGCAAAAGAACAGGGACTCGCTTATATTTAAGTGCACAAATTAAAACACAGGTTCTGACATCTGTCCGGGAGTATTACTATATCAAACATATTCCATGAATAAAAAACATAGAAATTTATTTCAGGATGCACAGTTGCCGAGTCCAGATACCTCTCTCAAACTTGCAGATATCATAAACCCCAACCAATGTTCCCATCTGCAAGTGGTTTGAAAATGTTATTTTAAACACTTTAAAAAAAAAAAAATTCATCATACACTGAATATCAGCAGTTTTGATTACCCTAACATGAACAGTTCCTATCAACAATACTTAGAAATAGAGCATCATTCTGGTGCAGGATGTGTATGTGTGTGCATGTGAGTGCATCTGTGCACGTGTGTGTGTGGATCTATGTGTGTGTTTCGCTGTGTGTATGTGTGTGCATGTGTGTACGTGCATGTTTGTGTGTGTGCGTGTGTTTGTGTGCATGTGTGTGTGTGTGTGTGTGTGTGAAAGTTGAAACGTTTGGTATTGAAGACAGCTAACAGGTGATGATGTGTTTCAGTTTGCCCATGGCAGACTTTTGCACAAACGGAGCCATCCAGTGCACGGAGGTGTACGAATACGCTCAGGCGTTGGGCAACAGCAAATTCTGCCTGCCGCAGTTTCAGGTATGGCAATGGCAGGGTCTTTTTAATTGGGTACTGTGAGGTACTGTGGCAGAAATAGTTAGGCATGAATATGCTCAGGCCTTGGGCAACAGCAAATTCTACCTGCCGCAGTTTCAGGTATGGCAATGACAGGGTCTTTTTCACTGGGTACTGTGAGGTACTGTGGCAGAATTAGTTAGGCATGGGTACCTCTTATCCAGTGTTCACCAGTGTTCAGAGCTCGAGGTCTCGTTTCAGTGTGGTGTTGTGTCCTTAGGAAAGGCAGTTTACTGCAATTTTCCTCGCTTCACCCAGGTGTGAATGGACCCCTGGCTTCGGCTGGGTGCGGTTAGAATGGCAGCAGGAGAGTATTGGACCCTGGCTTTCTGTACTGGGTCGTAGACACAGTGGGTTTGAATTCACTGCCCTGATGGCTGGCCATTAAAGGCTGTGGGACCTTTAACTCTTTCCATACAAATGGCGAAAGAGACGACGTTAACAGCGTTTCACCCCTATTACCATCGTCAAAATATTGCAAGCGGAAGGCTCTTATACTGAAGACATGAATGTTGACAAAGAATACCACAATTCTGACGACGGAAGCTAAAGGGTGGTCGAGGGGTCTATGTAGAGGAGAAGAGAGGACTGGCCGTACTGAGTGAGTTAACCTTATTCATTATCTGGTACAATAAATGTGTGTATGTTTGTATGTATAGATTTATGAAGAAAGGAGAACCCTTTTACTTTATCTGGTACAACACGTGTGTATGAATGCATGTGTGTTTTGATTCATGAAGAATGGAGAAAAATGTTCAAATGCACTCCCACATGTTCTTACATTGCCTTAGAATGCTGACACATATGCACACAGGCGTGAATGTAACTCGGACAATACCTGTAAATACTGAACACAAAGATGCAGCAGTGGCGAAGTTGATCGTCTCATTCAGAGACACCATCATGGGCAGTGAGAAGTGTTTTCCACTGTTTGCCGGTCAAGACTGGTGATGATTGTAAGAAAGCTTTTCCCCATGGTCTTTTGCTTTTGGTTTTTTTTTTTTTCCTTTCTTGCTTCCATTACGATAGAAAATGAGAAAGAGAATATCAGTATATAAATGAAAACTTTTTTTCTTTTTTTAATAACATTTTATTCATGTAATGTAGCGTTTCACTGGAGTGTTTTTATGTTCTTGTGAGTTTTTTTGTTGTTGTTTTTTTGTGTGTTTTTTTTGTTTGTTTTTTTGTTTTTGCTTGTTATTTTATTTTTATTTTTCATTAATTTGAATTATAATGTAAAATGTGCATTTTGTTGTGCCATGCAGGTGTTCAAGTTCCTGTATGCCTGTCGACTCGTGGACTATGGGTTTGCACAGGAGGTATGATATGCACTGTAATTACAGTAATGATGATAATTATGATGATGATAACGATAATGATAATAATAACAACAATGATGATAATGATGATGATTTTTGTAATGCCTTTTAATTACAACAACAGTGATAATAAAAGTAGTAATTTATATAATGTCTTTCCATGTTAAAGATACTCAGTTGCACTGTACAGTGTAAGAACTGATGTGTAATGAAAACTTACTCTGCACAGACATCAAACAATAATTTATGTTCATACTCGCACAAAAACACCGCACACAACACATACATCAATGATGATTTTGAATGTCCAAAGTATGCTGAATGATGTAAAGAATATTCGCCCAGACAGTATGTTGCTTCAAAATGTGTTTCCAATTTTCTGTAGTTTATTTATTTTTTTTAAAGAAAAAAAGAAGAAAAAGATAGTAAAAATCTTAAGTTGAAATTGAGCAGGTTTATACAATTGGGAAATTCTGTTTCATTTTGTTGACAGCTTTTTCTAATGTAGCAGTTTGCAGATGTTGACAACTTAAGACATGTCGTTTGTTAACTCGTTCAGTGTTGCGCCTAAACATTGTCCCGGTGTCAAAAATTGTTTCATTAAAATGGTGTTGACATTCCAACTTAATCGTAAACTGCAAGCAAAAGGAAATTAACTTCTATGGTATTTCCAGGTGTTTCCCCTATGCATGACAGGTTAGAATAGGGTATATTTTGATTTCTTTCTCGCAGGAGATGAAACATTATGAGTGTTATAACTGCCCGAAATAGCGCAAACACTGAATCCCATGATATTGTGAGAGTTGCTAAAGCTGACGCTGTAGGTGTTGAAAGTTCGTCCACTACTGAGTGTTGCTCACCATGTGTTATCCATTGTCGCTTATTCCCCTCTTTTAAAAAAAAAGAAGAAAAGTGTAAAAATCTTAAGTGATGGCGGTTTAATGGAAACTGTTTCATGTGGTGTGGACAGCTTTCATGTCCATGATTCAGATTTCAACTTAGACATGTGGGGTTGTACCGTCAGTGTGGCCGTAGGTCGGTATCATGAAATGTGGTTTTTGCCAGATGGAGAGAGGGTTGGGGCATTCATATCACGGGCAAGCAAGGATTAATCTCAGGTTGGTAGTGGTGTGGGGTTTCCGATTATTTGCCAGGTTGATTGGGTTGGGGGTTTTTTTCTGGAGATGTAGGATACTGAGGATAGAGAGAGTGGCGGTGATGGGTTAATCCAGATGTGATTTCTCCTGGATAAGAGAGGGTATGGAGGTGTGGTGTTGCAGGCTTTCTACTGGAGTGTATGCCACATGGTGATGCGGTGGTTCGCCTTCCTTATCGGACTAGGTTCGTGAGTATGTTCAGATTAGTTATTAGGGGGGGGGGGTAGGGTTCGGAATCCATACACGTACATTCTGCTAGGATGCAGAGGCTGGGGCAGGGATTACTCACGCGATGTAGGATTCTGTCAGGATAGAGAGGGCGGGGGTATGGTGGGGTATCCTGGATGTGGATATTTGTATTTGCCAGATAGAAAGGTCGGTGGCGATCGGGTGGTGTGGATGGGGGTGGGGGTCCGAGTGGATTTTGCTGCCAGGACTCGGTTTAGAGTCTCGGATACTGGATGTCATTTCTGTATTCGTAATTGGGAAGGGCGATGAGGGATTTCCAATACGGATCGTGTATTGGATTGGTTTAACGATTTCGCCACTCTTAGGGGGGGGCGCTGTCCTGGATTGCAGGATTATCTGCCAGGATGGAGAGGGGGCAGGGGGTGGGGAGTATCCTGGATGTAGGATTTTCTGCCAGGATAGAGAGAGGGTGAGGGGGGGGGGTGGGGGGGGGGGCTATCCTGCATTGTAGGATTATCTGTCAATATGGGGAGTGAGGAACTATCTTGGATTGTAGGATTTTCAGCCAGTATGTGTGTGTAGTTTTTTAAGTATGGAGAGTTGGGGACTATCCTGGATTGTATGATTCTCTGCCTATATGGAGAGGGGGGACTATTCAGGATTGTATGATTCTCTGCTAGTGTGTGTGTGTGTGTGATGTTACTGGATCGTAGGATTATCTGTCAGTATTGGTTGGGGAGGGGGGTTGCGGGGGTGGGGGCTGGGGGACTATCATGCATTGCAGGATTATCTGTCAGTGTGGGTAGTGGTGACTGTCCTGGAATGTCGTATTTTCAGCCAGTATGTGTGTGAAGCTTTGCCAGTGTGGGGAGTGGGGGACTGTCCTGGAATGTCGTATTTTCAGCCAGTATGTGTGTGAAGCTTTGCCAGTGTGGGGAGTGGGGGACTGTCCAGGATTGTCGGATTATCTGCCTGTGTGGAGGGAGGGGGAGACAGTGGATAAGTGTGGTGAGGGTGGGGTCAGCATGACGACGTGAGTGCTGTTGTGTGGACAGTTGGCGTGTCAGTTGAAGCACGGGGACCCCCAGAAACTGCACGCCGGACACGACTCTGCCGACCCCGAGTGGCTGACCAGGCTTTGTGCCATCTGTCAGGGATATGAGGTGTGTGTCATTGTGTGTGTGTGGTGGAGGGGTGGGGGGGTTGATTATGTGTGTGTGTGTCTGTGTGTGTGTTGTGTTGAGTTGTGTTGTGTCAGTATCTGTGCACTTCATAGTCTTCAATTTTATGTCTTTCCACTCTTGATGATGATAGTATCTGTGTGTGTGCGTGTGTGTGTGTGTGTACATGTAGTTGTGTTTTTCCTTGTTTTGTTTTGCTCACCAATTTAGGTGTCTCTGTGAACGTAAGTCTGAAAGGATGATTGTTGAACACAAACATGTGCATGCACTCACGCACACATGAACGCACATGCACACACACACACACAAGCATGCATGTGCACATACAAACACACACACACACACACACACACATATTAAACACATTTCAATGCAATCACCCACATCACATAACCCGATCACCCCCTCCCCTACCCATATCACTCCACCTTCTCCATCACCCCACCCCCCGCCCCCCACACACACACACCCACCCTAAACACCCCCGTTCTCTACAACAATCCCCAGGAGGGCTCCATCCAGTACAAGTCCGGCTCAGCCACACCCATGACGGGGTTTGGGGGTCAAACCCCCAGCAGTGAGAGCGGTGAGGTGGCCAGCTATGGCATGGATGGCAGTGGTGGGGGTGGAGGTGGAGGTGGAGGGCTGTATCCCCCTCAGCCACAGGACGCCAGCGCCTACGCCGCCAACAACGCCAGCAGCTACGGCAGCAGCGGTGGATACTACCAGCAGCAGCAGCAGTACGGAGGAACGACGACGACGACGACGACGATGATGGCTGGGGGGGAAGTTGAGGGGGAGGGGGCGGTACAGCAGCAGGCCTACACAGGTGAGATGGTTGGTTTTTTGCACCACTTCTTTGTTAGTGTTGTGGTGGTGGTGGTGTTTTTTTTTTGGATTTTTTTTTTGCATTAGTGGTATATGTAATGGTTCTTCTTTTTTCTTTTTCTTTTTTTCTTTTTTTTTCCTGCGTTCGTTGGCTGTGTTAAGGCCTTTTTTTTTCTTTTCTTTTTTTTAAATATTGTTTTGATTATTTGTTTCTTTCTGTGTTGGTAGGTTCTATTATGGTTGTTTTTATTGTGGATGTTTTCTTTCTGCATCTGTGAGCTACACTGTGGCTGTTTTTATTGTTCGATTTTTTTTTTCTGTGTTCAAAAGCAATGTTATGGTTATCTTTATTGTTTGATTGGTTTATACTTCCTGTCATGATTATTTTTGTTGTTTGATTTTTTGTTGTTGTTCGTTTCTTGGGTGATTATGTTGTTTTTATTGTGTGATAATTTTTTCTTTCTTCGATCATAGGCTGTATTATAGTTATTTTTATTGTTTGATTATTTCTCTCTGCCTTCGTGGGCTGTGTTATAGACATTGTAGTAGGTAACTGGTTGTGTTGGGTGCGTTCAGGTACTGTTGTTGTTGTTGTTTTATTTTGAGGATTGTGGTAGATAACTAGTTGTGTTGGGCACATTCAGGTACTGTTGTTGTTGTTTTTTATTTTGAGGATTGTGGTAGATAACTGGTTGTGTTGGGCACATTCAGGTACTGTCGTTGTTGTTTTTTATTTTGAGGATTGTGGTAGATAACTAGTTGTGTTGGGCACATTCAGGTACTGTTGTTGTTGTTTTTTATTTTGAGGATTGTGGTAGATAACTGGTTGTGTTGGGCACATTCAGGTACTGTTGTTGTTGTTTTTTATTTTGAGGATTGTGGTAGATAACTAGTTGTGTTGGGTGCGTTCAGGTACTGTTGTTGTTGTTGTTTTTTATTTTGAGGATTGTGGTAGATAACTAGTTGTGTTGGGCGCGTTCAGGTACTGTTGTTGTTGTTTTTTATTTTGAGGATTGTGGTAGATAACTAGTTGTGTTGGGTGCGTTCAGGTACTGTTGTTGTTGTTGTTTTTTATTTTGAGGATTGTGGTAGATAACTAGTTGTGTTGGGCGCGTTCAGGTACTGTTGTTGTTGTTGTTTTTTATTTTGAGGATTGTGGTAGATAACTAGTTGTGTTGGGTGCGTTCAGGTACTGTTGTTGTTGTTGTTTTTTATTTTGAGGATTGTGGTAGATAACTAGTTGTGTTGGGCGCGTTCAGGTACTGTTGTTGTTGTTTTATTTTGAGGATTGTGATAGATACATGACTGTGTTGGGTGGGTGCTGGTATTGTTGTTTTTTGATATTTGTGTGTTCAGTCACTGTTGTTTTTTAAGGTTGTGTGGATTGTGGTCTATAACTCGCTGTGTTGGTTGTGTTCCGGCACTGTTTTTTGTATTTTTTTTAAAAAGTTTTTATTTAGATTTTCAAAGGTTGTGGATTGTGGTAGATAACTGGCTGTGGGCTCATTCAAGCTTTGTTTTTTCCCCTTTTTTTCCTTCTTTTTTTTCCCTTTTTTTTTTTCTTTTTCAAGGTTGAGGATTGTGGCTGTGGGCGCGTTCAGACTGTTTTTTGCCCCCCCCCCCCCCCCCTTTTTTTTTTCTTTTTTTTTTTTTAAGATCAAGGATTGTGGTAGATAACTGGCTGTGTTGGGCTCATTCAGGCACCGAACAGTATGGGCAGTACAACAACCAGCAGACAACAGGGGACCAGTATAACTGGCAACAGCAGCAGCAGCAGCAACAACAACAGCAACAGCAGATGCAGGATCAACAGCAACAACAACAGCAGCAGCAGTACGATGCTTCACAGTACCAGCAGCAACAGTGGCAGGGAGCCTACAGTGAGTGAGGGAGAGCTGGGTGAAGGGGAGTGGTGTGTGGTGAAACATGCTGGGTAATTTATTTATTTATTTATTTTTCTGTGCATGATGCTGTTGAGAGTGGTGTGGAGAGAGTGGACTTTTTGGCTGACGGTGTCAGCGCAACGCACATGTGTGCACATTCACTCAAACACACACACACACACACACACACACACACAGAGTTGCAGACAGACACATGTGCACAAGCACAGAAGAAAACCTCACAGAAGTGGGTGTGCATACACGTGTATGGGCATACACACACACACACACACACACACACACACACACACACAAACACAGATGTAAGCACTCATCCATACATGCAGAGAGACAACTGTGCTTGCGCAGAGACATGCACCACAAACACACACACACACACACACACACACAGACGTGCGCTCGCGAGCTTTGGATTTTGGTTCAAGGGAGGAGCGCAGTGTGAACGTTGATGTTTTTGATTGGCGGTGACAGACTACAGTCAGGGCTATGGAGCGGAGCAGTCGTCAGCCGCTGCACAACAGGCCACAGCTGCTTACCAAGGGGACATCACTCAGCATGGTGAGTGGGACAGGCAGTGTGTGTGTGTTGGTGTGATGCCTGTGTGTGTGGGACAGGCAGTGTGTGTGTGTGTGTGTTGGTGTGATGCCTGTGTGTGTGTGGGACAGGCAGTGTGTGTGTGTGTGTTGGTGTGATGCCTGTGTATGTGGGACAGGCAGTGTGTGTGTGTGTGTTGGTGTGATGCCTGTGTGTGTGGGACAGGCAGTGTGTGTGTGTGTGTGTTGGTGTGATGCCTGTGTGTGTGGGACAGGCAGTGTGTGTGTGTGTTGGTGTGATGCCTGTGTGTGTGGGACAGGCAGTGTGTGTGTGTGTGTTGGTGTGATGCCTGTGTGTGTGGGACAGGCAGTGTGTGTGTGTGTGTGTTGGTGTGATGCCTGTGTGTGTGTGGGACAGGCAGTGTGTGTGTGTGTTGGTGTGATGCCTGTGTGTGTGGGACAGGCAGTGTGTGTGTGTGTGTGTTGGTGTGATGCCTGTGTGTGTGGGACAGGCAGTGTGTGTGTGTGTGTTGGTGTGATGCCTGTGTGTGTGGGACAGGCAGTGTGTGTGTGTGTGTTGGTGTGATGCCTGTGTGTGTGGGACAGGAAGTGTGTGTGTGTGTGTTGGTGTGATGCCTGTGTGTGTGGGACAGGCAGTGTGTGTGTGTGTGTTGGTGTGATGCCTGTGTGAGTGGGACAGGCAGTGTGTGTGTGTGTGTTGGTGTGATGCCTGTGTGTGTGGGACAGGCAGTGTGTGTGTGTGTGTTGGTGTGATGCCTGTGTGTGTGGGACAGGAAGTGTGTGTGTGTGTGTTGGTGTGATGCCTGTGTGTGTGGGACAGGCAGTGTGTGTGTGTGTGTTGGTGTGATGCCTGTGTGAGTGGGACAGGCAGTGTGTGTGTGTGTGTTGGTGTGATGCCTGTGTGTGTGGGACAGGCAGTGTGTGTGTGTGTGTTGGTGTGATGCCTGTGTGTGTGGGACAGGCAGTGTGTGTGTGTGTGTTGGTGTGATGCCTGTGTGTGTGGGCTTAGTACACAGTTTGTTTCAGTTTCTCAAGGAGGCGTCACTGCGTTCGGAAAAAAAAAATCCATGTTCGCTACACCACATCTGCTTGGCAGATGCCTGGCCAGCAGCGTAACCCAACGCATCTAGTCAGGCCTTGAATGCATGCAGAGAAATGTTTGTATGTGCCGATCAAAGTGGATTTCTTCCATATGATTTTTCCAGAGGACGACTCTTACGTTGCACAGGTTCTTTTTCTACGTGTCAAGTGCTTGCTGCTGTCTGGATCTTGGTTTGCCATCTTAACTCTCTCTGGACGAAGGAATGCTCACGCATTCCTACACAAAACGTATTCGGATTCGGACGAAGGAATGGAATAGCATTCTCCGAAAGTAAAATTCCATCATGCACTGTACACATGATTTTGTGATTAGCCAAGCAGAGTGCGCTATTCTGGGTCACTCCACAGTCGAACAGTATGATTGGTCAGCCTGGGATGTGTGGCTTGTCTCGCACACACGCTGACAAAGTCACTGACCGGTCGTCTGCTTGCGTGCCAGCCTGTTAGCAAAGTGGGCTCTTCTCAGAATGTTGTAAAGCGAACAATGCAGTGATGGCAACGTTTTAGGGTTGCCGAAGTACTTGAAATGCTACAAACTGAAGGGTCGGACATTGAAGAGGTGGATGATGACGGAGAAGAAAGCGAATTTAATGCAGAAAGCGAGCATGGGTATGGTGATTTGGGGTGAAAAATTGGCAGTATTTTCTGCATATGGCAAAACTGTAAAAATAAGGTGAGAAATTTGATTTTTTTTTTATATGTAATAGCTCAACACATAATAAACCAGTTCTGAAAGTTTCATTTTCTTACACAGTATTTTGTATTTTTTGTAATTTTTTTCCAAACCCTTACAAATGGGCCATCTGTGGGGAAAAGCAAGGGAGAAAACTTGTCGTCCCGAGTGAGTTAACCGAATGACTAGACACTGAGTTTGATTTTCCAGTCAAGCTTAGGAGAAAGGGCGAGAGTGGGAATGGAACCCAGATCCTTCATGAACACTGTATTGGCAGATACGCGTCTTAACCATTCTGCCACCTTCCTCCAGTCATCATGTGTGTGAACAACACTCTTGTACCAATCCACTTGAGACAACAATGTTAGCAACATGTGAAGAAGACTGTTTTATTGATCTAGAAATAAAGTTATTTAGTTAAGACAACAAACACTATGTGATAAATGCTGTTGCATCTAGAAATAAGCTGTGCAGATAAAGAGAATAAACACTTGTACACAAACAACAATGGCCAGAAATTTTCTGAAGAGATAAGACCGACAAAACCGAGCAACATGTCACGAAAGGGTTATTTCCAGGAACTGACCCCTCGGCCCACTACCAACACCAGCAGCAGCCACCCACCACGGCCCCGTACAGCTACGCCCCACAGCAGCGCAACAGTCTGACCTCGCAGAACAGCGCGGCGGAGCACACGGAAGGCGACGACGATGATGATGACGACGACGACGATGACGACGAGGATGATGTGGACGGGGAGGTGGGTGCCAGAGGGTCCCAGTTTGACTACTTTGGTGCTGCCTCTCAACAGAAGGTGAGTACTGGGGGTGGGGGTGCGTGTGGGGGTGGGTGTGTACAGCACGAGGGATGTGTTGGGCGTGTCTGTGAGTCTGTGGAGGGACGGCTGCGTGTATGTCTTTGTGCATGTCCGTGTGGATGAATGCCTGGTTGTTTTGTATGAACGGATGTTTGCACGTCCGTGAGTATGTGTATGAATGGCTGTTTGCATATCTGTGAGTGTGTGTACAAACAGCTGTCAGCATGTCTGTGAGTGTGTGTACAAACAGCTGTCAACATGTCTGTGAGTGTGTGCACACACAGCTGTCAACATGTCTGTGAGTGTGTGTATAAACAGCTGTCAGCATTTCTGTGTGTGTGTGCAAACGGCTGTCAACATGTGTGTGTGTACAAACATTTGTTGGCATGTCTGTATGTGTACTGACAGCTGTCAGTATATCTGTATGTGTACAGACGACTGTCAGTATATCTTTATGTGTGCAAACAGCTGTCAGTATATCTGTATCGGTACAGACGGCTGTCAGTATATCTGTATGTGTTCAAACGGCTGTCAGTATATCTGTATGGGTACAGACGGCTGTCAGTATATCTGTATGGGTACAGACGGCTGTCAGTATATCTGTATGGGTACAGACGGCTGTCAGCATGTCTGTATGTGTTCAAACGGCTGTCAGCATGTCTGTATTTGTTCAAACAGCTGTCAGCATGTCTGTATTTGTTCAAACGGCTGTCAGCATGTCTGTATGTGTTCAAACGGCTGTCAGCATGTCTGTATGTGTTCAAACAGCTGTCAGCATATCTGTACAAACGGCTGTCAGCATATCTGTGTGTGAACAAAGGGCTGGCTCCCTTTCAGATCGTGGCCCCTCCCAGCCGCTATCGCACCACCTCCACTAGTTCCACGGGCAGCACCGGTCGGCGGCGGCGACGCACCACGTCTGGCAGCAGCACGGGGAGTGTCCGTGCGGCAAATAAACCCTCTGCACCTTCCTCCACCAAACCCCCTGAACCCAAGGCTAAAGCTGCACAGGTACACTACTGGTTTTTATTATTGTTGTTGTTGTTTTTTTTGAGGGGGTGGGATGGGTTAGCCTGAATTTTTTTTTAATTAAAAAAAAAAAAAAAATTGCCTGATTTTTGTCAGATTTGATGCTTTTTTAGCATGATTTGAAAAAAAAAAAAAAAAAAAAAAATTTCTTTAGCTTGATTTTTTTGTTTTTGTTTGCTTCATATTATTTTATTTTCATTTATTTGTTTATTTATTTATTTATTTATTTTTATTCATTCATTTTTTGTTTGTTTCCTGATTCATTTATTTTATCAATCATATTATGTTTGATTACAGCATAATGTGCAATCTGTAACATGTTTACTTTGTGCTTGTGTTTCAAGGAATGTCTTCTTTTATACTTAGCATGAAAAGAGTGTCTTCTTTTATACTTAGCATGTGTTTTTTTTTTCCATCAACTATGATGTTTACCTTGTATTTTCATTCACATATTGCACAGAGCTGTCTGTGCTGTAAAACTACTGGAATGAAAGAAAAAAAAAGTTATGTATTTATTTTAAAGTTGATTTCCTTTGGAGAAACAGGAAAAGTAACTTTACAGTGCAGGTGTGGGCTGTGTAAGCAGGAGAGAAATGGAGTGGAAGGATGCGTGGGGGTGGGGTTGGGTTTGTGGACGGGGGTGGGGGGCGGCTGGCCAGATTGACTCTTGCTTTGCGGTGTCTAGTTTTGCCTTGCTTTGCCTTGTCTTGCATTGTATTGCATTGTGTCATATCGTATTGCATTGTTTTGTATTGTATTGATTGTATTGTATTATATTGTGTTGCATGGTGTGGTATCATATTGCATTGCATTGTTTTGTATTGTATTGATTGTATTGTATTGTATTGTGTTGCATGGTGTGGTATCATATTGCATTGCATTGCATTGCATTATATTTCATTGTTTTGTGTTGATTGTATTGTATTATATTGTGTTGCATTGCTTTGTGTCATCATGTCATATCGTATTGCACTGCATTGTATCATATTGCATTGCATTGTATTGCATTGCATTGCATTGTTTTGTATTGATTGTATTGTATTGTGTTGCCTTCCATTGTGTCGTATCATGCCATATCATATTGCACTGCATTGTATCATATTGCATTGCATTGTATTGATTGTATTGTACTATATTGTGTTGCGTTCCATAGCGTCGTATCATGTCATATCATATTGCACTGCATTGTATTGCACTGCATTGTATCATATTGCATTGCATTGTATCATATTGCACTGCATTGTATCATATTGCACTGCATTGTATCATATTGCACTGCATTGTATCATATTGCACTGCATTGTATCAAATTGCACTGCATTGTATTGCACTGCATTGTATTGCACTGCATTGTATTGCACTGCATTGTATTGCACTGCATTGTATTGCACTGCATTGTATCATATTGCATTGCATTGTATTGCACTGCATTGTATCATATTGCACTGCATTGTATCATATTGCACTGCATTGTATCATATTGCACTGCATTGTATTGCACTGCATTGTATCATATTGCATTGCAGGAGAAGAACGGGGCGGCAGGAGGGGGCGGCTGGCTGGGGGGATTGTTCAGCAAGTTTGGCCGTGGCAACAAGAACGAGATGAAACTGCCTGACGACAAGAACCCTTCCGTAAGTTCCCGCCCCCCCACACCCACCCCCCCTCTTCCCCC